>NC_043754.1:18037930-18337930 GCF_902148845.1 Salarias fasciatus
ACAGTGGCAGATTTTTTTTCCTCGGCAACAAACCAGACAAGCCGCTACGTGCTCCGGCATGTTTGTTTCTTGTACTGCTTTGTACACACAAAAAGGCGCTATCACAGGAGAAAGTCTTCCTGGATGTTTGTCACTACCTTAACAACGTCTGTTAACACTGCTCACACCCCAGATGCTACTGGAAACATCCTCCCCCTCAAAAATACACCCAAAAAAAAAAAAAAAAAAAACTGCACTTCCATGTTTGACAGCACATGCTTTTTTACCAAACTGCCCTCTTTCTGTCAAGCCACACTTAAACAACGACGGACGGCGCCACAGAGAAGTAGGTGATACTGCGTCGGTCTGACTCCAAGGGCTGAGTTGGATGTCGATGTTTGTGATGGCAGCACCAACAGCTGCCCGCTCTAATTACTGTATGTAAATGACAACAGCGCTGCCATAGCCAGCCTCTCCGGTGTCGGATAATTAATTTCATATCTCCGGATCAGAAATGACTGTCCTGAGGTGGTTGTATGCCAGCGCTGAACACAAAGGTAGCTCCGCCCTCTGCAGGGGCTGCTTTCAATTTGCTCACAGCAGGAAACCCGTCGCCGTCAGAAGAGCAAGTTTTAGATCGGGAATGTACACACGCGTGCATGTCACACACGTGCGCAATTACATGAACAAAACATACATACTAGACAACCTCTGCAAAGAAAATGGATTCAACCATGAAAAATCTGAAGTTTAAAGACTTTATAAAAACTTAATAGAGAAAACCTCTACAGTATAATTTCTACACATTTGCACACTATTAATATTAATACAATTATTTAAGATTCCAGTCTGGATAAATTACATAAAGTCATAATACTTCCTTTATAAATTGTCATCATGGTGATTTTAACTGTTTATCCACAACTGAGAGAGTGTGAAGAAGATTGGACGCCACTGAAAATCCAGATATAGTCTCAGTAACAGTTTTCAAGCTGCTGAAACTCTCATGACAAGTTAGTACATATTTTCTATTTACTCAGTGACAATGAAGCGTGCACTAATCCTTGAAACCGAATCTATTATCAGAGGTGAAAAAGAAATGATACATACTTTAATTTGATGTGTTAATATTTATTTTTGTAATTCAGAAAACAGCTTTAAAAAAAACTGTTTTTGATTTTTGGATTTCGATTTTATTGTGCCAGGTGTCTAATTCAGTTATGAGTTTTCTTCTCTATTGTAGAATGTGTTGGAGTTCTCTGACGATTAGCTTCTAAGGCTGTAATTGTTATTGACATGAGACGTATTGATTCATGTGTTACAGTGTAATAACTATTTACACAGTGTTCCCAAGTAACTGCTTTGTTTTTCTAATATGTTGAAAAGACAAGGCAAATAGAAAATGTAAGTTTCGTGTTTTAATAGATGAACGTCATCCTTTTGAATAAAAGTTTAAGAAAAAAATCTGTTGTTATAAATACATAAAAGGTAGACTTTTACACTGCTCTGCACAGACTCAACAAAAGCCCTCGAGACGGAAACTATTTTAATTTCGTTTTTTTTTTTAATATCTATATTTCATAAGACGAAAAACTCTGCTTCTTTGCTGCTGCGCTGCTTTGTCGCTCTGTTTACATAGTTTTCACAGGAACATATCATTTAATTTCACATTGAATACAGGAGCCTCGCTTCTCAAGCCAGGTGTAATGGCGCTATGAAATGTTGACAAATCTCCTCGGAGATGCAGCATGGAATTTGGGATGCATGTTGATAGGAGGCGTGAAAAAGGTCAAAAGCAGAGAGAGGTACAAACAACTCTCCGTGTACAACATGTTCTTGAGAAAAAGGAGGGAGCTTGTTTGAAAATTGTCACAGTGGGAGGAAGCGTCCCGGAGCGAGGGCAGGGAGCCGTGATGCACTTGTCTGATATGTTAGCTGCTTTTCCAGGAAGTTGCTAACAACATTTTGTGGTCCATATTATCGACCAAAATTGGTTCTTGCTCAGAGTGAGGAGAAGAAGAAGAAGAAGAGGAAGAAAGAAAAAAAAAACATTCACATCCTTCCTTGAAAATTGCTGTGGATTTGTCATATTTATTTATTTATTTATTTTTTAACTGTTTCGCTGATGCGCTAAACCCGGGGAGGAGAGGCGGCTGCAGGGTTTTCTTGCTCAAGGACACGGTGACAGGATACACGCCTGCTTGATGAATTCACACCGGCTCTTGACATGATCAGACTCTTGACCTTATACCGTCTCTCCAATCACTGGGCTGCTCTGCTGCCTGACAATCGGGGAATCATTCAGTGTGAAAACCCCGCGTACCCAGCTGTGGCGCCACCTGCGTAACCTTATAGACACTAACCGGTCGCGGCAAAGCTGTCATGTCTTATGTAATCTTTTACATCTCATTCATGATCTCCTTAGCGGAATGCATTTTAGCAGCCAGTCGCTTGAGGTCGTGTGCTAAAGCCGCGGCGGAGCTTTGTGAAGGTGGATTAGGCCTGAAGGGGTTTGAAATGTCGTTTGATGGCTTCAGAAGTAAAAAAAAAAAAAAATACCTTTTGAAATTTCCAGTAATGATACTAATTAAGGCTGTCATCTGATTAGAAATTTTAGTTGAGTTAATTGCAGTGCAGCTTATAATTAATTATGATTCATTGCGGTTTATACGTATAGAAAATAAATGTGAGGAGTAATCGTGATTGATCACATTTTATCACCATTTCTAAATGTTTCTCCATCCATGCTTCCACCTTCTATGCTTGTTTGTCCAGTCCAGCGTTGCAGGTGTTCCAGGAACATGTGTTGACATTTTACATATTTACATAAAAAAAAAAAATACATACATACATTAAAAAAAAAATACATTTAACATGTTTTAATTTATTAAAGACGTCACATTAACTGAAAACTCAGATTTTAATCACAAGGGAAAAATACTTAACTGTTCCATTGGTGTATGTGTTAAAGAACGATACATTTTCAATGCTATATATAATATAACTGCTTTGATTAATTACCATAGAAGTCCTAATAATCTTATAATACCTTATTTATGTGTGATTTTTCAAAACTAAGTTTCTGAGAATCTGTGCAGAAAACATTAGATAAGACAGAACAGAGTTATTTAAAAAGTGTACTAATAAGTGTGTTTTTAGGACAGATTTAAAAGAGGACAGTGATGAAACTAGCTTTATTTCCTCCGGCAGGTCGTTTCAGAGCGACGGGGCCCCTGACAGCAAAGGCCCTTGGTTTTTAATCTAGTTCTAGGAATCATTAACAAAGATCTGCCGGAGGGCCCCGGGCTACATTTAAGGTCTTATGGAATTAAACATCTGGTTATATACTCAGTATTCCAGTGAAAGAAAGAAAGCAGCTCTCCCCAGCATTTACAATAATTTAAACTTTGCTGCTTCTTCTTCTTTCTTTTTTTTTTTAATTTAGATCATTCTGGCGTATTACAAGCTGTGTTATTTCCTTGTAGGCTTCATCATTGTTCCCACTCACATCAGTATGACTGCTAATTACATGGCGGTCCCATAAGACCTTCCTCTCCTCATTGAGAGTTTCATCTTGCAGAAATATAACAAACAGGATTAAAAAAATTAAGTAAGTTTCAAAACAAACCAAAAGAATAGACAAACGCACAACAACCTGACTGACTTCTTTCTTCTTTTTTTATTTTTTTTTTTGACAGTTCTGAGAAATTACCGCACTGAGTGTTTTTCATGATTTGGAATTATGTGTGTCCCTGAAAATATAAGACCTGTAGCATAATTAACTGGATTTATCCTTTGAATTTTCAGTAATCTGATCCCACGTCTTCAATTTCTCCGTTGTGTGCGGCCGACTTAAAAGGTGACTCAGCCCAATCAAATCTGTGAACTGCTCCTATCTATTTTGTAATCCTGTATTCGCGGCCATACATCATAGCTCTACAGCTCAGTTGAGCTCCAGTCCGGTTATAAAGGTCAGTAGCTCCAGGCTGTCCGTCTGTCTGCCTGCATCTCCCTCTTTTTCTTCTTGAATGCCTAAATAAGAAAGGTTAGCCGACTCAGCTGCTCTTGCTTGAAAGGTCATGTGGGAGAGCAGACAGGAAACGTCCAGGATACGCCTATATTTTTATCTGCGTTATTTGTCCAGTGGTTTGCTTTAACTAATGGCAGTTGCGTCTGAATTTACCTCCGTGGGTCTCTTTTGGCCTCGTGAACTTGTCGGGTTAACTGGTTGTTAGAATAACAGTTGAACAGTTTTGTGGAGGATGAAGTTTGAAGATGAGCTCTGGTCTCAAGTCTTTACACTAAACGATTTGTGTGAGGTCTGGTGTTTAAGCAACCCACAAGTTAATTTAAAGAATCAATAAATGATGTTTTACTTGTCTCAGAAAGATGAAAATCTTTTTGACCACAATAAAAACTGACGTTCTGTTATTAAATAAACCCTCCCTTTTTATCTCTCTCTCTTATATGCAGCTGTAATATTTGAACGGTTAGTACTGTGTTCATGTTTAAGGTAATTGAAGTAAAGTGAGAGCTTTATGGAGGTCAGACCATCAGTTGTAAGTCTCCTTCTTGCTCTCGTCTGAGAAGATATTCTCCTGTGGTTCTGGCTCGTTGTTTGGAGTCATTGTTATGCTACGGAGCCAATTCAGAGCATATCAGATACTCCTGATGACAGTCCAAGACAAGATGCTGGACTGGAAGCACAGAGCAATTTCACACAGTATTGTATATTATCTAATTTGAGCCAAACAGAAGAAAGCTAATTTTCCTGCTTTATAATGTCCAACAGATGAGCATTGTTGACCTGGCTTAGCCTCGGCATGTCCGTCAAGGTGGAGGGCAATTAAAATGACCTTCCTCTCCATGTGCGATAGAGCACAGTTGTTCAAAAGAAAAGAGGTAGATCAAGATAAACTTTAAAGACTGAGGGAGCACCGCGAGGGAGAATATGAAAATGAGAGACAAAGAAAGTGGAAATGCCACCCTTCAGGGATCAACTGGAGGAGGAAACGTGACAAGGAGAGAGAAGAAAAGAGAGAAGGGAATTGAGTGGAATGGATGTGAACTGGAAAAGACGGAGCAAGAAGCTGAAAGTAGGAGAAAGAGTGGAGTTGAAGTGAGGGAAGGACCTAAATTTAGACATGGAAATCAGGAGAGAACAGCTGCCTCCTTCCCTCAGGAGATACATTTAAATCAGGTCTGGGTGGCCAGAGGGGAGAATGGAAGAACCTACTCCACCGGCCAATTAGGTGCACAGAGCACTGCACTGTTCTAATATAACCATCATTGTGGCCCCTTCGGCCCTCGCAGTCCCACTGGATGTGTAGCGCCAGACACTGACGGCACTGACGCAGGGCTCAGACGGAGGGATCCCCGGATTATTGTAGATTCCATCAGTCACAAGGACGACTCAAGAGAGAGTTTGGCATTAAAATGCACCAAAAACAAAAAAAAAAAATCATGTTTTATTTGTCTGACAGACTCAGACTTTTGTCACAAACAGACATGAAGTCTAAACATTGTAATAGTGCTGTACGGTTTCTTTCTATTGATTGATTTGGTGTGTTCTGCAGTGTCTTTGGCTGTGTTAAATTATGCAACATTTTACATGGAATTTATTACTTTTGTATCGGTTGCTAATGCTCTGTCTGTTTTCCTCTGCATGCACGAGCAGCCCTTTGCCCGACAACCAAATTACAAACATTTCATGTTTCCTTCTTTGGCACAGGCAGATCATTTGGAAAATGATTCATTTGATTCTTCAAAGTTCACAACAAGCAGACGCGTTTCCCTGAGCATTTCTGACTCCAGTGGCATTTCAAAATGATGCGTTTACGGCAGTAATGAACTAGAATTATACTTTTCAAAATCTCACTTGAAAAAAAAAAAAAACACCCCTGCCTCCATGCAGTATGGTGGCTAGCCATTAACTTGTCTTTGTGGCCAGCACAAAAGAATAAATTGTATCACACTGGGCTGTATGTCGCCCCACTGCGCGAGCGAGAGAAATGAGAAAAAGTAAGTGATTTAAAGAGAAGAAGTAATAAAGAGAGCGAGGGCAGGCGCAGGAGAACTGTAAATCGCTGGCAGATCATGCCTCATGCAAAACTTTCATGAATAAAACATATTCCTAGCCTCCCATAGCTCAGATCCATTTTTCCTCCGTTTCCCTCCTCTTCCCTCTCTATCTCTCCCACGCATGATTAACCTCGGGAGGCCTTAATCAACACTGGAAATGACCCGTGCTCCTTGACTTACCTCTACCTCTTCTTCCCTCCTCCTCCGCCTCGTCTCCTCTCCTCTCAGTGTGATCTTCACAACAGGTTTCTCTGCGGTGGGGTTTGCGTCACGCGTCAGACAAACACAGTTTTGAGGGTTTGTTTATTTTACCTGCTGGATGATGAACTGCTACGCGGACGGCACAAAATTGCAGATGATATCGAACGATATTATTTGGGGTGAGAAAATCCATTAGCGGTGTCAGAATCCCAAAGAAATCCACATTGTGGCTTTTAAAAACTTGCGATTTTAAAGTATTACTTTCCTTTTTTATATATGTTTTTGCTTTTCTTCAGTTCCTTCTGATCCTTTCCTGGGGGGCCAGTGGTTTAAGACGTGAGAGTTAGCTGGGGATGAATAATCTTTCTTACCTAAGCCTTCATTCACACAGTCTTTAAAACCTGTCCTCTGGGAAAGGCGACAGGGATAGATTTATGGTTATTATTATTTACTTGCTCCTTCAGCCTCTCTCCCTCTCCCTCTCTCTCTCTCACTCTCTCTCTCACACACACACACACACACACACACAAAGCATATGCACATACTTGGCTTAGAGGTCACTCAGAATTATATAACTCGGCCCGTGTGTCTGTTTCCCGCATCGGATGAAGGCAATACACACATCATCAGCATCCTCACGTGCACACATTTCCAGAGAGAACAGTTTTTAATTGGTCCTCCCTGTGTAGCTCGGGTCTCGGGGTTGTACCACAGGCTAAATGCCCCCTGTGTGTTCGACGTTAGGGCCCAATTTAGCGCAGTGTAGCGACTGGCCAGCCTGCCTGAACATTTGCTTTGTAATTAGGTTGTTACATTTTTTTTTTTTTTTTTTTTGAGCACATAAACCAGATTGTTCCTCTTTGTCCTGAAGCTGATTCTTCATCCCAGTGATAGAAAAGTAACGTCCCTGTTTTATGAGCATTTTTTTTTACAAGGCAACTTTGTAAATATCAAATCACAATAGTTTTTATTTAACCCTCCGTAGTTTTTATTTCAGATGGGCGAGACACTGAGCTGAAATTCACCGAGCGGATTTAACAGCCGAAGCAACCTTACAAACCACGCAATCAAAAATGTACCATCTGTCCCCCCCTCTGTCTGTGCCTCCCTCCCTCCCCCCTGAGCGCATCCCAAACTTCTCTAACAGTTTTCTTGTTTGTGCCTCGCTGCAGGTATCAGCGGTCAGTACCCCCTGGTTACGAATGTGACCGTCACCGAGGGCGCGACGGCGAACTTGACCTGCCGTGTGGAGTACAATGACAACACCTCCCTCCAGTGGTCAAACCCGGCACAGCAGACCCTCTTTTTTGGGGACAAGAAAGGTGAGTGGGAGATTGGCAGACGCCAGCAGCTGCACACCAGATGCCGTCTTTAGACGTATTCCCACTGTTGGATTTGTGGTGCTACAGAAATACACACAACAGGGTTTTCTTTATTTTTTTTGTTGTTGTTGGGTTTTTTTTTTTCTCACCTTCTTATTCAGGTTGGAGAGCAACCTAAAAAACATCCATCCCTTTTCCCGTGTCCCTTGAATAAGCTGCCGTCTTTGTTGTGTCATTGCATCTGTCCCACATTTCATGTGTTTGTGTTTTTTTCCAGCCCATGTCCTGTTTCCTGTTTTGAATTTTCAGCACAGAGAAACAGACACACACACGTCTGAGCCTGTTTTCATAACGCCTTGAAAACCTTTTGCTCTGGGGATGGATAGTGCATGGCTATTTTTTTTTTTCTTTTTTTTTACCTTATCCCTTTAGCCTTTCACACACCCACACTCACAGACAAACGAAGGAGCACTTGGCGTGGCGTGAATAGACACAGCCGGCTTTGTTTCTGACTCGTTTTGTGTAAAACAGAATAATCAGTGGTGCACTTTACCTGCCATGAACAATTTTTTTTTTTTTTTTTTTTTTGCTCCCACCATTTAACATTATTGTCAGGATTGTTCAAAAGTAGATATGGATTAAAGTCATTCGCCCGGTGAGTGGACACAGATCCTGCTATCATGAAATTTAGTTTTCAATGAACTCCATTTTGTGAAATCTGAACAATCATCATATTGATTCAAACCTTGGATCAGATGGACCATTGAAGATGGAGAATCGAGCCGGTTTTCCTTTTCTATACCCGCAGTATCTGAATTAAAAGGTCATGCTGTTCAGATCAAGTTGGAACATCAGAGAAACCCACACACTTTCAAAGTCAGCCGTTTGCCCCGCTGCGCAAGTGCCCTTCAATGCAGTCCTGTAGTACTTAGCTTGTACTGCCTCTAGCACACACACACAGCGGTACACATTGAAATGTTTTCCCACAATATTATGTCCTTGTATGTAACTGGTGGCATGAGAGCATTAGATTGATACGGAAATTTAAAGCCTTCCACATGTCATTGTGCAGTCTGCTTTCAATTTCCTAGCTGATGATGTGTGTTCCGTGGTAATGCAATAGATGACAAATTAATACAGCAGCACTTTCATTTCAACTCATTTCAGCTTGAGTGGAAATTTGTGGCATAAAAACATCAGCTGTAGAGATTTTGTATTTATGATGATTGCTTTTGTGTTAGACCTTGACTGACAGACTTTATGGACTTCTTTAGGAGAGATTTTCCACTTTGGTGCCATAACCAGGCCTAATATATGGTTATGGCACGAACACTCACGTATTAAAAAAAGAGAGAACAAAGAAACTTGTTAAAATCTGTTGGTTCCAAATCATTCAAGTCTGTAAATTTTAGTTATACTTTACAATTTTTGGACTATCAGATGTCATTAAATATTATTTTTATAGACTGTCAGTATACCATCTATTGAATAATTTGAAACATTAAAATTTTGGATTTTAACGACCTTGGTGATTTCACACCTGCACCTCTTGGATTTAGATGTATTTATTTCATTTTTTTTATTGTCATTATTTGTAAAAGGAACACATACATTTAAATGTGCAACATTGACCTTCAGTCCCTTAAATGATCAACGCCAGCTTCATAAAACAGCCTCCTTCAGCACATTTGCGATTGACGTTTGAACCAATAATCAGAAAAGCTGTAAAAGAAAACCTTGTTAATTTCAGAACGGACAAGGTACCACAGCAAGCTGGACTGAAGATTTTAAGATGCCGACGTGCATCACATCATTTACAAAGTGCATTCATGAGATTGCATGTTGTAAACATATTGGTGTTATTGCGTGTTCTGTATTTCGTGCAGTGAATTTCACGATGTTCAGTTACACTCGTTCGGTTTTTCCTCATAGAAAACAATCAGGGGTCATGCAGAAAGTTTGAGACAAAGCGAAGCACACACATACACAACTGTACACGTGTGTGTGTGTGTTCGTGTGCGTGTGTGTTTTAATGCCTAATAAGTACAATGGTTTTACTTCTGACCTTTCACACCACCTTCAGTAAAGTTCCCATAAAGAGGATTCATGGGCGTTATTTTGTTGGTCCGTGCCTCCTGAAATGATTGTGGCTGGTGCGTCTCTCGGCTGTATTAGTGGAGTGTAATAGAGTATGAATCACACTCTCTTGTAAGTGTCTGGATTAAGTACATATGGGATTTACACAGTCTTCTTCCATTATCCTGCTGCCCACTGGGCCTTCCTGTCCATTTGTACATTCATGTGCTGTATGAGTGTGTGTGCATGTGTGTGTGCGTTCATGTATGTGGGTGTAACTGTGTTTGTCGTTTTTGCATACAGTAAGTGAATGCATGAACTGTGAAGCATTTCAATTTCCAGCCATTCATATTTTCACTTACCTGCCTTTTTGTGGAAAGAGCAGCAGTAAAAAGCTGCATTGAACATCAAATTCAACAGTTGATGTTCTCTGCAGGTTATTCCATATCACACCAGGGGTTGGACTTGGGGGTCTATTTCATGGCATTTCCAGAGCAGGCCTCTGAGATTGGAAATGAAAAACCAGCCAAGGACTCTCTTATTATCAGAAAAGCAAAGGGATAGCACTGAGGCCCCAGAACTGTCTTTCCTTTTTTCTTTTTTTTTCTTTTCTTTTTTTTGGATGGCGTGTGTGTGTGTGTGCGCACTATGTGTACTTTGAGAGTTGTCTTGCTGAACGTGGCAAATTCAGATGCACATGCTGATGGGAGCGCTGCGATGGTGAGTGTTTCCAAAGTGCCACTGGCAGTGTGAGGACGGGAAGACGTCTCAGCTGCAGACGCCTTTGAGCACAGCGAGTTTCAGATTAATTTTCTTTGCTGCCTGTTGGGAGGAAGAAGTACGGGGATTAGGACAGATACACAGATTCTCTAAACCACCGCCCCAACTTGTCGACTTTTTGCATTCTTACAATTGCCAAAAATCTGAAATTCCAACATCTATATTGTTTGTGATGCAAGTTGACTCATCCTATATACAGGTGTCATTAAAAGTTTCATATACAGGTCAACTTTCTCTGTGTGAGATCTGTGTTAGTTGTTGTTTCTCGATGCCTTAACTTGCGCGGAAGAGATTATTTCTGACTTTTCTATTTGTGGGAATCTGTCCAAACAACTCCCATCTTAGCTGATTTTGTTTGGTGCGTTATTCAGCAGATCGCTGGCCGTGTGCCTGCCTCTGCATGCGCCGTCTCACAGAAGAGTGTCACTAACATCCTCCATTAAAGTCAGCCATGGAGCATTAGCATAAACATATTGCTTTTTCAAAGACAAATGTGGCTGCGGACTCCATTACAGTCCTTTGAGTGGCGCCGGCCCCGCGTCTGTTGTTGTTTAATGTCAGGGCTGAGACTCACCTCTAAGACGTTTAGTCGGATGAAAGAGACTACTCTTGTCTTCCATCCTCTCCAAGGTGCCGGCCGTGAGGAGTTGTTTGAATTTCAAATAAGTCATTGTCCCAAAAGTAGCCAATTTTGTCCTTTCCATCACTTACCACTCAGGGGCTTAAGCCGGGTTTTGAGAAAGAAAGAGAGAGAGAGAGAGAGATGAGCACTGGGCAAGAGGGATTCTCTCGTTTATAAGATTCAAAAGAGGCTAATATCTCTTTACAAATTGCTCCTTTGGTTTCATGTAATTCAGGACTTGATAATAGCTTTATTTCCTGGATGGAGAAATTTTTGCAATGAGGCATAATTACAATTTATTCGTTATTTCCATACTAGACAGGCCCTATGTATAATTACTTTCCAGGCTAAATTTTCTGGCCCATTTATTGGACTCATCATGTGTGAGGACTGGTGACAGTATGGCATTTAAATCACTTATTCAACACGGTTTCTGTAATCTGCTACATTCCTGTTTTCACCACCCACATCTGTATTTTCATTTTCAGCCCGCAGTACTTCCTTCATTCCTTTCCCTTTAATTATCTGTCCACCTCTGCCTTCCAGAGCTTGATGTGATTGCAGTTTACCTGTCCTCACAAGCAGTGTGAAATATTTCCCCATAGCGCGCCTTTGGTAGAGCTGAATAAATTAGAGCTGTTGTCTAAAATGTTACTAATGCAGCGGGCCTTTATATCGGCAGCTGTATGGAAAACAAAAGATGCCGTCTGTGTTTCTCCAGTAGTGTCAGTAATTAGCGGGCTGACATTTGGGTCCAGGTCATCTTGTCTTGAGAGAGTGTAGCCGCCGCACTGCAGGATGAACAGCAGCACGATTTGCAGGCACAGTAGAGGAGTGTTTCGTTAAGGTCGAAAAGAAAAATAGCTTTGCTCTTCGGAATAGTGTTTTTTTTTTTTTTTTTTCTAGCTCATTTTTCGCTATTTGATAAGACTGTGTTTATGAAATCGTTATATATTTTTGGGGCTCGACACACTTATTTGTTTCACTTGTTTGTATTTCTGGTGCTGTGTTTCTTGTTGCCCCACAGCAAGTATGCTCTTGTTGCAAACCTTTTTTTTTTTTTTTTTTTTTTTTTGAAGTGAGGACTTTTACCCAGATAAATGCTTTAATCATCATTGTTATTATTAGAAGCTTCTATAACAAATGAATAAGATGTTTTTTTTTTCCTCTAAAAAACATGATAATTGCCATATAATGTTTAGATGGCCAAATCAGAATGTAGTCACTTTACATCAGTAAGCTGATGTAATATTTGTACAAAGGCTGCCGTGCCTTTTATTTTTGTACACATTTAGTATAAAAGCTACTTGATAAAAATAACTTCAACATCATTTTCACATAAAGCTGAATTATTCTTTTGTTTTGATGTTTGTTAGATGAGTGTGAATTTTGAAGCTTGAAATGTTTTCGGCACATGCTGCTGGAATTGCAACCAGCTCGGAAAAGGTCAGCGTGGGTCTTGTGCCTTTAACCCTGTTTGAACTCTCTGAACTGACCTTGTAACTCCACACATGCATAGTTTATTAGTGTTGCACGGTTTCTGGATAAAAGCAATAAAAAAAAAAAATTGTTTAATTTCTGCAGGAGTTGTGCTCTTCACTTTAAAACTAACATAGAAAATAATATTTCCGTTGGTGTCCAACCTTCTTGCATGTAATTACAGTGTAACCGCTTATGCATTTTTTGATATATGTATGAGCAATCATTTAACGTTGCTTGAGGAATTGCCCACTGTACCTGCAGTGGACACCTCTGCCTATGCTGTGCCATCTGCAGATTGATTGGATCTGTTTAAACATTAAGATTAGTGTTATGGGTGAACAGCTAAGGGCCAAATGCTCGGTTTTCTTGGTATGGGCCCCTGAGCTGAATATGAAATTGTTCGGGTCCTCAGATGTCAAATATTCGGCTGTCTGAATCAATTTGTGAGCTGTTTGTGGTTGTGTGAGCATGCGGATCTGTGTGTAAGCTTGTAAAGTGCACATATGCGTGTGTGCATGTGGAATGTCAAGCATTGCACCTCCCCAGTATGCAGCCATGAATGCTTTGATGCATTCAGAGGATCTGTGCCTGAGCAATTTAGGGGATAGGCTTTTAAAAGTTTTCCAAAGTAAATAACAAAATAAGAAATGCCTGACATACTTTTTTTTTATTAAACAGATAGCAGAACTTTTTCTCAAAACTTAATCTTTGGAGGAAAGTTAAAACTTTTCAGACAGCTGTCGTTATTTTCCCCCTCTCTCTCTCTCCCCCTTTTCCTGGAAGAGTGCCTCTACGAAACATCCTTTCATATCGGCCTCAAGATTGGTATGGTGTTCTCTCTGATAGAAAAAACTTGACTGTAAATCTCCAAAGATCCCTAACAAGTCCCCTCTCTCAAAGACAAGGACCATAAAACATGAGAGGAAGAAAAAGAAGAAAAAGGAGACGAAACGTAGGCCTTGGTGGGATAAAGGAGAGGAATTAAGGAGGCATTTTATGAGAGCTTTCAGATGCAGTTATCACCTATGAAAGACACAAAACTTTTTCTTTGACCTTGAGTATTTCAGCTACTTCTTTCTATTTCATGTATATGTTTGAATACATCATTTATCTGTCGGTTGAAAAAGATTTTTGATGTGGTTGTGTTTCCATTGAACTTGCAGGAGCGGTTTTCGTACCGTAATTAAAAGCCCAGATCGGTAATAATTGTCATTGCATGTTGCCGGCGGATCAGAGGAACCTTGTCACACAAATGTCAGTTGTATTCGCTCTGCTGTGAAGCGGGTTGAGGGTGAGAAAGCGACTCCACTGTCAAAAGGCAGCAACAGATCCAGCCTTTATTAGGAGAGCCACTTATCATTTGCAGGGTGTAGAGAAAAGTACCTGAGGCAAATGAGAATAATTAGCTTATACTTTTGGCAGGCTTATTCTTTCTCCTCTCCAAGAGAAAGTTCTGGAGAACAGAGATGGAAATAGCATGCGCATTGTCGCGGAATTTGAAATTGGCCATTGTTTGTGATGATTTTTTCTGCAGTATCAAAGTGAAGCTGTGGGTCCTCCAGCACTTTTAGTTTGCTTTCAAAAGCTTTATGAAGTCATCTCAAAGAATAAATATAGTGGGTACCCCAGAAATGTATGTACCTTATTGTAGAGCGAGGCACCTGTTCCCCTGCTCCTGCGCCGCAGCAGAAAGTGTATTCCTCTGCAGAATACAACAGAGTTTATGGGCAGGCGCTGTCTCCTCGCTGACCCGCTTCTCACAAGGGCTTAATGAAGTGAGGCTGGCGGAGGTGTCCCACTGAACTCGGCATGGCAGGTAGAGACTGATGAAAGAAAATCATTTCTGTCACAAGGAAAAAAAATCTCCACAAGCCAATTACTGTATGGAGTATGGCACATTTTACATTTTAAAAAGTCAGTTTTCCTCGGCAAAGGTTTCACAGGTAATGGAGGTTGAGAAACGGTTGAGATACAGAATATACATTAAGCTTTTCAATAAGCAATGCATTCTGTTTTTTTTTCCCCTATTCCTCTCTCTCTCTCTCTCACGCACGCACACACACACACACTCACACACACACACACACACTCAAACAGACGAATTCAAGTCCCCAGATGGGTTGTTGACAAGGAAAAGAGAGCAGCCACATCCAGACACAGGCAGCTGAATGTATATTCTGAAATTTGCACTTTTCTCATTATAAAACTGTGTCACTTGAATGAGCAAACACCTGCCAAGGTTCTATACTAATACATACTGTCCCTGGATAGATGAAGGGGCAGCGAGGGGGGGAGGAGGGGAGGCCGGTGCAAAGAGGCAGAGGAAAGGGCAGAGCCGAGAAGAAAGAAATGGAAATAAAGGAATGAAGCAAAATGTGCAAACATGATAGGCCGAAAGTGAGGGAGTTTAGAGCCGTGATTATTTGCGTATGCGTGCGCTCCGCGCGCCCGTCCAAAAGCATTTTCCTAATGCACAAATGCAATTACCAGCCATACACATGCACACGGCCAAAAAGCCTCCTGTTTTCTCACCTGCTGCTTTTAATGATGGAGAGGAGAAGCCGGGGTGAATACAAAGCCAAATTAGATGTCGGGATATGTGCTGAATATACATACGCAGCATTGTATATAAACACAGAATATGTCGCTGGTGTGCTTTTGACCATCTGTGCAGTGATGTTTTGCAATTGTAGCGAGGCTCTATTGACATACCGATGAATCACGAAGAGGAAAAAAAGAAAATAAACATCAGTTGTGTGTGTGATAACAGTCCGAGGATTTTTCATGTTGAGCCATAAAAGGCTTTTTAGATTAAGTCACTTTCACACCTTTTTTGAACTAAGGAAAACAGATAAATGATTGCTTCTTCCTTCTGACTGGGCTGTGTGATGTGAATGTCAAGGTTGGCTGTATTAAACTGAGACTTAGGCACTTTTGAGTTATCGCAATAATATCGCCACCTGAGTTCTGTATATGATACTGTGAACTCCATCATTTCACAACACAGCCAAATCATGTTTACGCGACCTGGTCACAGGAATTCTTGTTTTCTCACCTGCATCGGGAACAAGAAGACATCTCTGCTGTGTGAGCATGAATCCAGATTATGCATTTCAACAGAACAGATGCTGCTTTATGTCCTTCCACATATCCGTCCTCATAACCCGGTTTATACAGCTCTAAGGCTGCAGGATCGGCCTCGTGTGCATCCGGTAGCTTCGGTGACTTGTGACTTAGCTCGTATATAACATCAGCTAATGAAATTTAAAAAGCCTTCTGACTGCTGACATTACAGATTCTCGTCGGGAATGCTCATACATGCAACCTTTCAACACCCGTGACCAGAAATCACACCGAGATGATGAGTTGTGAAATATAGAGGAAAACTGCTATGAAACCATCTCTTTTTATGTGAAATTGCTCCAATATGTATTCAAGGCCTTAAGACGATATGTTGCAAAACACAGTTAGTCTCAATTAGGCTGGTTCGCCAACTGACTGAACCCTCTCCCTTCAGAATAAAATTGTTGCTTTTAATTTAACTTAAAGCCCCAACCCCAACCCCCTCTTAAAGACTTTGTTGTGCAGATTTTTATTTTTTTAAAAAGTCAATGCTGACACTTCTCTGCTTTGTTCTGTCGCTCTATGAAAGCGCCATTTTCACAGAACAGCCTGGTGACTTTTGGTTCTTCCTCTGCTCCATGTTCAGTCCTCGGCTGCGTTCGAGGGAATCCGCTACGCATCGGTCATCTGCTCGTGTAATTAGATGGAAAATTCACCTGCCTTCACATGACGGTTGAATAGAAAACTGCATCTGTTTTGGTGAACTCGGAATTGAACCTCGCACTGTTTTTAACTCAAAATCTTAAAAAAACAAACAAAAAAAACCTCTGAATCGGTATGTATGGCATATTTTTGTGCATATAGCTGTCTCGCATACACACACACACAACATCAAGGTGTGTTTAACGAGCAGAAAAAGCAGACTACTGTATGTAGGCGATTTAATACAACAACAGGTCAGACTTTGTGGCTGATGAGTGCAGCTTTGTTATCCATCTTTGTTCCTACGTAACACACAGAAGCTCATTGAGCAAAAAAATCATGGTTGTGCATTCGCTGAGTAGTTATTGAGGAATATATATCTGCCTCTCTTTGATGTTGACGACAGCGCCGTCCGACACGAACGCAGTCGGCACTAATGGTCCTTAATGGACGGCGGACCGCTGCAGCCGCTTAGCAGACAAATAGCAAAAGATGCATTCCTCTTCCTGTGCGCTCCTTTCGTCGATATTCAACCTCTTGCTTAAGACAGAAAAAGGGAGTAGAAAAGAAAAAGTGGTGCAGTGCACTCATGCTCTAAGAAGTAAAACGTCATTAAACACATCTTAAGATCTACATCTTCAGCACACACTGTCTGAAATACTAAATCAATTTTGTTTTGGACAGAGCACAAAAGCACGTGTCAGTTCTAAATAACTGTACATAATTGAGCTGTGTGCAGCTTCCGCCGGGGATTTTGGCACAGGACTAACATGCCCTGGTTTGTGTGTCATCTGCGGTGGGCTGTGATTAGACCACATGAGCTCCTGGCCTATTGTTCCCATCAGCTTAGTCCACCAGTTTCTTCAAATCCCCTGCGGCTCTCGCTCTCTCCTGATGCAAGAGAACTCTCCGCTGACCTGATGAACTGAGCGGAGGGTGCCAGTGTCCCATGTGATTACTGCGAGGAGCGCTGCACCTGCCCTGGATGAGTGGCGTGCTGCAGCCCGACAGGATGTGAACGGAGGAGGCCTTTCTTTCCGCAAAGCTTGCATCATGGAGCTTCACTCAGTCCCTGCCTGCGCCGGGGAGGGCCGAGTGTCTGATGGCGCTCTGGTGGGAGCAGGAGAGAAATTCACAGGGGATCCGGCTTTCACTTTTATTTCCGTGAGGCCTGTGGTAGGTCCCGGTGAAGGCAGCCTCACTGCTTCAACGCTGTCGGGTTGTTGTTGTTGTTTTTTCCCTGCTTTTTTTGAGGTTAGTACCTTTATTTTTATTTTATTTTTTTTTATTTTCCTCATTGCTGGAAAACCATGATTCCAGCATGGCCCTAATAATTCCAAGAGAACTCTGATCAACCTGATCAAGTTTCTTAGAGATGTGTTAAATGGAAAACATGTGTTTTTCCTCTTACTGCTGTGTTTATGTAGCAAATAATCTTAAATTAAGATGTATCCTGACCAACAATTCCATAAAATCCTTACGTCTTGATGTCTCACTATTTATCTCCCAGAACCGTTCCCCTAGGACCAGAAAAATGAAGGCAAACTTGGATTGTGACAGTCAGGAAGCCAGCAAAAGTGATTTTTTTTTTTTCCCCCTGACATTTTTCTTGCCCAAAGCAAATAAGACAACGGTTGAATAGACGGATTGTTTAACCTACGACGTAAGTTAACACGTCGGTACGCGCTCGCAGGTTAGTGGAGCTGCCTGGGTAGACAGAATGAGGTCTGCGGGTGGGTGGAAGGAGACAAATGCAGACGCCGGAAAGAAGATGTACGGAAGGAGCAAGGAGGACTCTTTGCGTAGAATCGGTACAAATCATCCATTATTTGTCTTAGTTCATTCTTTGGAACACAGTCTATACATGTGTGTCCATACATACTGCATGAAACCATCCTCTCGGGACAGATGTCACCGGTAACGGACCCCGCAGTGCGTTGGAGTAAAACTAACTCGGTGGTCTTGCATTGATAGCCATGTGTCCCATCTCGCTCACAAACACACACACACACGCAGGGAAGCACGATTGTACTGTCACCAGTGTAAAGCCTAAAGATATGTCATGGGCTTATATCAACGTGTCACGCCTGCTCAGGCTCGGTGCGCGGCGTGCGGAGATAACCGTTGTTGCGAGGAACAGGACAGAAGAGAACAAATGCAATAATAAATGAGAGAGAGCAGCTGTCGTTTAGTCAGACTGATTACAGCTGTGTCGCCATTTACTGTTTAGTGTGGATCCAGTAAAGCAAAGCATGCCGTCCCCCAGCAGGCCGAGCGACAGATACTGTCCTCGCTGACATTTCTTTACATTTGTCAGTTCTGTGATCACACACGCAGCAGACACGCGCCGAGGCGCCACACCTCCTGACGGGCTACCGATGATCCATCGTTTACAACGGTGCTGCTGCAGATATGTATGGATTATCAGTTTGTGCAGCTGCAGCCAACTTGCATGAGAGCAGAAACTGAACACATCCTGAACGAGTGCTGTGCTGGGTAATTAAATTAAAAATGTGCTGCTAAAAATCACTAAACGTGTAAGGTAATTAGCTTTAAAAAAAAAAAAGAGAGAGAGAGAGAAATTACCAAGTATATTTTACTCCCACCAGATTTTCCAATGTTGAATATTGTTCCTGTTCAGTGTGGGTTGTGTTTGCGTGGCTGTGGGAGTAGGGATGCGCCGTGTACTTATTGTGGAAGTGCTGAAAAGAATTGATTGGATGAAGTTAGTCTTGGTTTAGTCTTAACTGTAATTTAACTGCTTTTACAATCATTTTTTACTCACTCCCTTTTCATCTTGGGACACATGGAAGAAACTGATCTTACGCTACAATGCCTGCGATGATACAGAAATCTAAATTGGGAATAGTCACAGTGCATCTGATAATGTGTTAAAGTCTCGAATGAGAATCTCTTTGAAATGTGTGTGTTAGAACGGTCAGCAACTTGTTTTAACTATTAAATCAAGCACGCGCATACATTAAGTCATGGACACATACAGCTCACAATGGAGGATGTTTCCATGAATGTAGATTGTCAGTTAAGCTTTTTCCCTAATTAACAACAATGACATTGTCAATGAATCCACGTCATGTCTAATACAAACTTATAAAAATACCCAGTGTGAAGTTTTGCTGAGGCAAATATTTAACAGTCCAATTTCTGATTTCAGGTCTCTCTGAATCAGTGTTGCCACTCATTTAAAGCAGCCATTCTCAGACTATATCGTCGGATGTAGAAACTGCGGCTGCAGCATCCTCGTGTTAAGTGGTTCGCGCTGTCGTCTCACAGGAAATTGTATTGGTTTGAGTCAAGGGTGGCGTCATTCTGTGCAGTCTTAGCTGTGGATGTTCTTCAGGCACTCTGGTTTTCTCCTCCAATGCAAAAACAATTATTGAAGGTTGATTGGCAGCTTAGGAAATAGATGCATGAACTGATGATAGATGGAGGTATTTATTTAAACAGAAATTCTCATTTCGCTTTAACAATATTTCAAATAAGGCTGTACGATTATTCAATTTAATCAAAAAAGCCTTTATCTTAAAGCTTTGGCATGTTGTATTTGATGTAGTACTCAATGTAGACATTTCTCAAGATTCAGCCAGACAGTCTTTAAAGTACACATCAAACAGACTTTCTAATGGATTTCAGTCTTTTAAAGTATCCATAAAGGTGACACAAACCAGACGGACTTCTTTACAGGGTTTCACATGTGAAGGTAAAGCCTGCGTCAAAAATAAAGACATTGAAAACATCTGTTCAGAAACATGCGTGCTGCTTTTCCTTTGAAATCATATATCCACAATGGCAGACACACACACACACACACACACACAAACACACACTGCACTTAGAAAAGGTGTGCTCCGAGTCACTTTCATGGAGATTAAAAGCTAAGTATCCTTGGCTGCTCATATTAAATAAAGTTCGTGGAGAGACGTACTTGTGAAAGAGGGCTTGAAAAAAGCTCCTCAGCAGCCAAGGCCAAAGAGGCAGCGTGAATGACATTTCCCGACACTCAACAATCCACACAGTTCTTTATCAATGTTAAAACCAGCTTTTTTTTTTTTATGTGGTTTTGTTTTGTATCTCACAATGAACCTTTTGGACACAACAGTCATGTCGTTTTTCAAGGTGCCGTCGCTTTATGAAATTCCACTGCATGCTTCTCACAGATATGAAGTCTACTTTCAAGACTTGTGGAGTATCTTTCAGCTATCCATCCAATCTCAGCAAATCTATTCCGACTCTCACATCTTGCCAGATTCTCATTAAGCCACTCTCTCGGCCTGTTATTGCGGTATTGATTTCCATTCTGTCATGCCTTTTGGAAGATTACATTTTCATATAAGTAAATGTCTACAGCGGTTTCCAGCGGAGAAGATTGTATAAGTACGGTTTAGTGAAGAGGATTGCTGATGCATTCATTTTTCAGATTGAGCATAAAGTTCCATTATAAGGTCACCGTTTTTCAATTGTTTATGCATTTAAATCTATTCATACATTTATTATTTACACTCCCTTGCTTGGGTTGTGTAGCATTAATATTTTTTTTTTTCAAGGATGTAAACAATGATATTAGAACATTTCTTGCACCGCCAGTGACGGCAGCTCTTGATGGACAAGTGGAGGATTAATGGCCAAAAGTGCATTTACCTTTCCCCTATCAAGCAGGTGACGTTACAGAGGAGCGAAGGCAGCGTATTCACAGACGGTGCCAGAAGCTGACTTGTTCATATTTTAGGGCTGCAAATGCAGAAGGTTTGAGCAGAGACGCTCCCTTGTTTGTTTGTCTATTGAAGACGGCGCTCTGCTGTTGCTTTGTCAACAATGTGCACATGTCTAGCATTTTATAATAGAGAGCAAACAAAAATGTTCTCATACCACTGCTCTCTATTTTCTGTTTTGCTGTTTCCTGCTGTTCCAATCTAGAATTGGTTAATTGCTCTCAGCATGTCTATTTCACTTTTTTTTTTCCCATACCTATAGAACGTTGTGTGCGTGAACAGTTTCACCCAATACACATTGACTGTAGTCTGTATTACAGTATGGATCTTTTGTCATGGAAAAGAAAATCCAAAAACAACAGCTATTTTCTGCTTGCGGGACAAAATTCCAAACCGCAGTGACACTTTCAAAGGGCTTCACAAGGTCCGCTCACGATCTGTCTCTCTGTCTCCAGCTTTAAGGGACAACCGGATTGAGCTCGTGCGTGCATCGTGGTCGGAGCTGACCATCAGCATCAGTGACGTGTCGCTGTCTGACGAGGGCATGTACACCTGCTCGCTCTTCACCATGCCCGTCAGAACAGCCAAAGCCTACCTGACTGTCCTGGGTGAGTATTGAAAATCTCGTTCCAACACTTCTGCAAGTGGAGAAAACGTGAGGCATTTCCTGGAGTTGTGAAACACAGGAAGAACATGCAAACTCCACACAGAGTCCTGATTCAGTGCTCAGACATATTAAAACAAATCAATCAGTTTGTGGTTTTACTGGCGTTCACTGCGTTTTGAAATAGTCCTCTTACTTACGCCTGCCACTACAGACAAATGAAAATCATACCTCTTTTATTTTAGTAATGTTTGTATTGTGATCATCGTCTCACACAAACATTGTCTCATTTCCTGCCACTGGGCTTATTATCTTGCCAATTAGTTTTCGCTAATGTTAATAGATGTGCTCGTGCACTCCAGGACCATTAGCTGGCTCTCTGTGTTAACAAGCATTCAGAGAATTGGAGACATTAAAGGCTACTGCTCAATAAGGACATGGAGAAAATTATTTTTCGCAGTACTGAACAACAGTTATTGGCGCAAGACGGGAAACAGAGAGGGAGATTTAATAAACACAGAAAATGGTCTGGGAATGGCTCGGTTTATCTGTCTTTTGTGTCAGAACAGCGAGTGCTGGAACTGAACACAAGAAGATGATGGCAGTGATTTACACAGAAACAAATAAGGATGCCTCAGATTCAGACTTCTTGATGCAAAACTACAAATATGTGCTTATCTATTTCCCCCCCCCCCCCCCCCCCCCAAAAAAAAAAAAAAAAAAAAGAACAATCAATTTTAAAACTAATGAGTGTGTTATAAAACAATGCAATGGATTTTTAACATTTCTCTTGATGGTGTTTCATTATTCGTTCACCACGCCTTTTTCAGTTCATCTTCAATGTTGTATAAGTCTATCTGAATTGGTGTTAGAAAACTTGACTTGATGAATTCATTCATTGTGCAAAAAAAAAGAAAAATCTGTCTTGGTCAAATCTGCAGCTCAAGCTGCAGATTTACTCTGCCATCCCTAAAGCCATGCCATTTGACTGGTTTTAAAGGTATTCCACAACAGGATTAGCGTTTGATCTATCCAAATACATTACCATTCAAATATCTTACTATTTGAGCAAAGTGCATGTTTCTGTGTGAACGTATGGAAGGGGCTGCGATCTTTTGTTTGCTCCCACGCCCTCAGCATCCCGGAAAATCCAGCTGTGTTTCTTTCTCGTACATGTAGAAATATAACCAGTGCAGGCTGTGTGATGATGCGTAACAGAGATGCCTCAACACACACACACACACACACACGCGCGCGAGCGAGATTTAAAGCCTCCAGTCACACAGGGAACGTGACTGCGTGAGATTAGGATCGTATTTGATCCCATCGTGTTCATAAGCATAACCATCAAACACATCAGTTAAGCTTCCTTTACTGATTCACATACACGCCCCACTTTACATATGTAGAATATTCTCACGCTGGTACTTTTGTACATCAAAACTATACCCTGAACTCACTCTCACATGAAAAAAAAAATCCTTGACAAAATGATTTGATTTAGAGACAGATGTCAGTACATAGCAGTGATTATTCAGATATATTTAATTTGTATCTTTGAACAAATGGTAAACATAAAGCCGGGAGACCTTTAACTGTGGGAATAAGCCTATAAACCTTACAGGAGGTGTTGAGACGGACGAGGGGAGAGTCGGTCAATGGCATTGACTGACAGACCTTTCAGTCTCTCAGCCTCAGGCAGACTTATTGCTCATTGACATTAGAAGGGCAGGCACTACACACTTGAAAAAACACTCATTATAGGAAAAGGCCAGTAATTAACATTTTCTGTTCAACCTCTTGGCCTCCTCTGTGGTCACCAATCTTTTTTGTTTACCCACATGCACACAGAGACAACAACAGATTTTTCAGTGGTTGAAGTCACCGTAAAGTGTTTGTCACAAGGCCTCTTGTAGTTAGTTAATCGAAGGCTTTCTTGGCAAATCCTCAGTTTGGTTGTAAAACTAAACATTATTTTTTACATTAACATCATTGTTGCAATTTCTCCTTAATATAATGAAGCCTCAGTGCAACTGAGCCTTTCTGCATAACCACCACTGGATGGATTTGTTCGAAAAACCTCTCTTAATTTTACCAGTCCTACCCCCACAGTGCCGACAGGCATGTTCCCCGAAGTGTTTTTGAGCAGGTCACTTCTCAGGGAAGCTCTGCAGTCTGCGCTCTAATCTCCCTGCAGGTGGGATTGCTGGAGGAGAATTTTCAATAAGGCATAATATTATTATTGTTGCATAATGGGGCCCCGCTGTGCGGGAATTAGTTCCACCATTGTGATTTATGCTCCGTCCTTCAGGTGTGCCAGAGAAGCCGGAGATCGATGGCCTCACCAAGCCCGCCATCGAGGGAGACCACATCACGCTGACCTGCATCACTCAGGGCAGCAAGCCTGCCGCTGACCTGCGCTGGTTCAGGAACGAAAAGGAGGTCAAAGGTCTGTATGACATCTGTTTCGTAACATCTGCATCAGCATTCACAGAAGCAAATCGATTTTCCTGGCGAGACCAGTTTCTCTTTTTATTATTGAAAATTGTGCTGAAAGCAACTTCTTTTTTACGAAATTAAAGCGATGCCTCGGTATTGCTATGTAAGCTCTCACATGTCCATGCTCGCTGATCCAGATCAGCTTGACCTCAGGATCCCTGACATGTGTTTTAAATACAGATTAAAAGCAAAAATTGACACAATCCGTCTGTTGCTTTGTGCACAATCTTGTTTTATTCATGAAACCTTTGACTCTAATCCACAAATACAGTAAATTGTCCTTCACTCATGTGAATGAAATTTTCTTCTATGTCCACATTTCAAGGATTGCTTTATACTTAATTGGGTTTGAAAATTAGATGAAAACGTAATCTTTGCCTACTGTGTATATATTGCATCAGGGCCTTAAAAATGATGAGCAAATAAAACTTCAGTCACTTGTACACTTTGCCAGTGACAGATGTTTTTTGCACGATCAGAGCTATCACCAAAAACAAAGATTTTGTTATTTTCAAGCATTACCAACCTAAATAGAGGGGCAGAGTTGTTTTCTCCATTAAGACATATAACAACAGATTCAAGTTCCTGACTGATGCTTTTCTTCAGAGCAAATTTCTTTAAGTGCACTTACAAATAAGCTGTTTGGAAAGTCCGTGTTATTTTCTTTATGTTGTCGTATAATGACTGGTTATCATATTTTAGAAACGCACACAGAACCTGTAATGAACAAACAGGGGAAAAATGTAGCAAAAGAAAAAAAAATGCTCATTTGCATGCAAAAATGCTTTTTCGGGGCGCAGAGTCCTTTTCTCATGAAACCAGCTCTATGAAACCGTTGCCGTGAATGTCTCCTAAGTTGTTTCTAATAGAGCAGGTTCAGCATGACTCCTGTGGCCTGAAACCGAGACATTAGCCTCTCCTGTTATCAAAGGACTGCTGTAAATCTCACAGACTAGACTCCATACCTCATTTCCACCCTCCTGCTCTGTTCGACTTGATGAACCGTCTGCTTTGTATTTGTGGAAACGAGGTGGCGAGAAAGTGTGTGTGCATCTGCGTGTATGTGGGGTGACAGAGAGAGGGGGAAGAGAAGAAAAACTAAGAAGAAAATAGATTAGGGTATGAAATGATGAAATTACATTTCTTTTTAAGAGGAGAGAAACGGATGTTTTTGTATCAAAAAACATGCAGAACCCAGTGGGACAGACTGTCACGGATCATCAGCACAGGCTCACAACTTTTACAAAGGTTTCTCTGTTGTTCCACAAAGCAGATGAAAGGCAGATATCAACATGCAAATCACCTTTTTTTCCCTAATTTAAATGACTGCAAAATTGGATCTAAAATCACAACTTCATGTTGTTGTTTTTTTTTTTTTCAAGCTGACAGAAAACAATGCAAAAGCAAAGACGCTATGCAAATCTTTGTATCATCCGACAGATCACTGAAACCCAGTAATGAGACCACCAAGCCGACGGTATTGCACATCCTCCGTTTTCGATTAAAGCGAGCAGATGAACACTTCACACAGTTCATTTCCCTGCTCGTGCACAGGATTAATAAACCTATAAATATTTTCTTCAGCAGGCATGATTTATTTTTTGCATATTAACTTCACATGCTATTACTTTTATTTCTGCTGTCACAGAAAACATGAACTGGACCCGTCATCTATTTAGCATTTACTGTTTTAGCTCTGTTTTTTGGTGCAGTGTTTTTATAAAATGTCTCCACCACTAAATGTTGAGTCTTCCTATGTCTATACATTTCCTCTTAATAGTAAAGCAATATCATTATATTTATTTATTTATTTATTTAAGTGTACATTGCTAAGTTGCATAGTTTTGTCTCTTGTTTTCTTCCAGATCATAATAGCTTGCCATTCTTTTTTTTTTTCTTTTTTTTTTCATTCTTTTGTGGAGGAAGCATATAGAAGGAGAATATACTCTAATTAGCAGAGTGATTATTTTTCCTTACAGGCTGATTGCGTCTCTATGGATGATTATTACCTCTCCCAGTGGCCCGCCACTTTGATAAGAGCTCCCTGTAAGGCAAATGAAACCTCAGCCAGGACATTATGTTCTTTTAATTTACCACAGAAAGTTAACAGGTAGTCAGCGCTATCCTTGGTGGCTCGAAGGGAAGGTAGTCTCCAGAGGATATGAGTGCTCATTAAGGTCAGATGCTATAATTCTCTCCTCAACTTGGCACGCAGCTTTCTTTAATATGGGCTTTGTACAATCCTGTATGTTTGTCACTTCCGCCCTGCATATGCCTCGCCACTCCTTTTAGAAAGCGTTCACTGATCGATGGGAAGATGGAAAGATCTATAGATGGACAGAAGAACAGAGAGAAGAAAGTACATTTTTGTTTTGGTGCTTGTGAAAGAAAATAGTGTTGCAGAAGAAAAAGGAAAAAAACCCCGAGACTTAACACAAATGTCAGATTAGAAGATAGTTGTCAAATCTGCTATCGGACTCGTCAAGAATTTCGATCAGAGGTGATGCTCGGCCCTCGCTGAATTCGCGGAAAAGCTCTCCCAGTGTCTGCCATTACACTCTTTTTACTCAGCGTTAAGTCCAGACAGCTCAGCCTGTTATCTGGCATTAGGGTTTCCCAGGGTCCAGGTAAGCAAGCAGATAAGGCTGAATCGATGTTGGTTTTCCAACCAGTTTTTAAGCAGATATCATGTTTATCTTTCATTTTAATTAGCGTCTGGATGATATTGAATCTGTGTCGTCACATTCAGAGCTGCTCAGAACATCCTCTGCTTATAAAAGCTTTGCTAATCTCACACGCCTGATCTGGGAAGAGCAAAGAGGAGGAAAGAATATTTAAACTTAGAAAGGTATTTTTAAAAGTCGAAAAGCCTCGCGGTTTCGAAGGTGCGGGAAACATTGATCCCTTGAATAATAAGTTTTCTATCCTGACAAGTAGGTGTCTGCTTTTAATTAGCAGTTCGTTGCTTAGTGTGATGCCTTTATCAGACTAAATCTGTTCAGTTCAAGAAAAAAAGTCTCAAAAATGGGATCAACGCACACTTTTACACGTTCACTTCTCCCACGTCAAATCACAAATCGTTTCAGTCACCGATTGATGGAAGCCTTTGTAGTAACAAAAAGCTGGAATATCTTGAGGAAGCGGTCAGCTGCACCAACAGAGACTTGATGTGTGTGTGTGCAGTTTATGCATCAGTGTGTGCTGCAGTCAAGTGACGGAAACTTGAGCCATCCCGGCAGAAAGCCGCTCTGCGGTGGTCTTGGCTTTACTTCCTCACTTGAAAACAAACCAAACAAATAAACATAAAGGGCAACACATGTTAATAGACAATGCATGTGTGCATGTAAAGGTGTGCGCGAGTGCAGCTGATGTGTTCATCATTCTGACAGGATAGGGGTGTGCTCAGTGTGAAAAGCCATCTGATTGTGGGCGACCATGCTGGGAATAAATGACAATTGTGACATATTGGTGTGGGATCTGGGGGAATAGAGAAAATTATATTACCAGCAGAGCCAGTGGAGCAGTCCATCACCCATCGTATGCAGTTAACAGACACCCTATGCTAAGTGTGTGTGTGTGTGTGTGTGTGTGTGCGCACGTCCGTAGATCCGCGTATTTGTGTGTGAGCAAAACAGACAGATGGAGCAGACAGCCTGCATGTAAGGACATAAGCTTGTGTGTGTGGAACAGAATCCAATATTCTTATTTCTCAGTCTCTTTGTCCCTCAGATCCCCTCAGTCCCCACCCAGTAATGATGTATTTCTATCTCAGTTACACACCATAACCCGGGGAGACCCCTTCCAATATCACCACATGTACAAGTTGTTTACACACCACTGAACCGGGGGGAGTTGTGTGGAGACCAAGCAAGACAGAGATGAAATGAATATTTATTTCAAATAAGGGTGGGGATGCTGGCGCTCCGACTAGCATTATCATACTCTCTGACCTAAACTGTGGAGGTTATTGCTTCATCATGTTACGCGATCGCTCCATTCCAGGGGGGATTAAGGAAAAAAATGCAGGGATTTGATTTGGATTCAGTCGCGGTCACATCCTGTTCTGTTGTCAAACTTGTTAGTCAAGGACAAGGAACTGTAACTGCAGACATACCTTACACTGTTTTGTCTGCTGCCGTCACTCACGCCTGCCCACTCGCTGAAGAGCCGAACAATGATTCAACAACCTTTTGAAAAAGTGCAAGCTATTTTTCCATTTATGGATGATTGTCCTTGACTACTGCGAGTAAGAACAGAATGCGATGGGCATCATTATTCTAAGGTTGGACCCAGAAAGAGCTATTGAGGAAAGTGAAGAGGAAAACGCTCCTGAAGCTCATTGCTGAGAGGATGGTATTGAGGTTGCTGAGGGTGCCAGGGACTATGAACACTGGGAAAAAAAAGACCAAAGTTGAGGAATTTAAAGAAGTTTTCTAGTTAAAAGAAAAATACATTTTTCAGCAGCCTTGGCAGTGTTAGACAGCCTTGCACACTGCTTAAAAAGTCTGTGTTGGGACTACATTTATACTATCCAGCTCCCTGGGGTGGAGTGGATCAATGACCATTAAAGATGTAATTTCAAGATGGCTCCTGCAAGTCAGAGTGGCATGAATAAAAGATGCTGAGGTTGCACACACAAAGAAGCACATTCACCCTTCTTTATCTCACTGCAAGTGCACCACAAACACACAGTACGCTTCATACACTCACACGCACGCACGCACATGGGTGAAATGACATCTGTTCAAATGGATTTCTATATTAATGGTTCGGACGTTTGAGATTTATTTTTGCCTGACATTTGAGCAATAAGACAGTCATGATGAAGAGCTGATGTATTTTGAGCACGCAGACCTCATGGATCACCTATCTTCCTTTAAACGTGCATCACTTTAATTAGATGTGCCCACGTTGAAGGGGGTTCGGTGCCCAATTTATCCGTTCTTTCTGGCGGTGTAAGAGTGTGATCAGGTTAACAGACTCGAGCACAACAGAAGAGGAGATCAAACTACTAGACCTACTGTCTGCGCCCATTAAGAACAACATCCTGGAGGAGGAGAGGCTGTCCGATATTAAATTCCAAGGCACTGAGTGACCAGACTCGCCTCTCCTTTTGCAGAGAGGCACGCTGTCCTCAGGAATCCACATTTGACACGTCTCGGGGGGGGGGGCTCGTGTCAGAATGGACACGATGATAGGGGTCAGACAGGAACTCTCCCAACATTTACCTGCGCTCCCTGGATGTAGCCACCCGTCAGTTAAGTGTAGGAGCAAGCTGGTAAGGGAGGACAGAGGAGGGTGCGTACGGGCCGCAAGGTCTCCAAGCACTGCATGGTAGCCAGAAAAAGTAAGGTGGGGGGGGGGGGCACAGTGTCGTCTTCACACCTCGCTGGAGCTGGAGCTTGGTGCATATTGTCCACTTTTCTCATACCTGTTGCTGAAAGCAGCTCATCTGACAGGAAAAGAAACCCACGTGGATTCGGTGCTAACCTGGCGTCACATTTTTTATCATTCATAATTTGAGTAGATTTAAAAATTAAAGACGCGTTTTGTGCCTTTGTAGAGTTTGATTAACCTCGTCTCCTGATCCTCACCCACAGATGGTTTTCCTCTGTTGTTGCTTGAGCAAATTGTTTTAAATCTGGGATGGGATTGAGTTCAGGGTTGTTGAGTCAGCCCTTGGACCCCTGCTGCCAGGATTAGTCAGCCTCCGCTGCGGTTGTTGACGCTCCCATCCTAAAAGCACTCCAGCAGACCTCCTCTCAGCCTCTCCTCTTCGCCCCTCCCATTTTCTTTTCTTAGGTCGTCCCTCGCTCCTGTGAAATGGCATAAAAGGGTCAGATCCTCACATTTTACGCCTGTCATTTCCATTTCTAATCCTCCGGGGTTGTGTCTTGGCTCACACCAGCGATGTGGAGCTCTGAGCATCCACCCACAGAGCAGCAGGCCGCAGCCAGAGCCAAGCACTACCAGGCTTTTTGAGAAGCAGAGGCACTGTAGGTGAATGTGGCCACATGGTGTCCATTCTCCATATGCATTTCTATGCCTACCATTTTAGGTAAAACATCTAATGTGTATATTTTTGCACCAATAAAATGACAAAAATAAAAATGAAAAGTGTCAAATTTTAACCAGATTCACATTCATGTAAATCCTTAATTGATCTTATGGCTTTAACATTTGAAATTTTATTCACAGTAAGGTAACATATCATATGTGTCAATTAAAAATCTTAAGAAAGCAACACGCATTTAATTTATTCTCCTTGAAAGCAGAATATCTTCCAAGCGAGCAGCTGAGCCATCTTATCGCACTCGTTGCTTGTTCGGGTCGACGGAGAAAGTCTGCATGCATGTGCAGTTTGTGTGGTTTTGAGACAGATGAGTTTTTGATTGACAAGTCTAAGTCCTAATGGCAACTCGGTGTCAGCTGCTCCTTTCAGCTGTCTTCAAAATGCGATAAGACACTGTATTTATAGACCAATTAAACCAACTCTCGCCAAAATGCATGCACACACACACACTTTTGTGCTCTCCCTGAGTGCATGCAGATTGACGCACTTTATCGATGAGGTCTTACTTGCTGTTAGACAACTGTTATTATGTTCTTGTAGTGGATCTTAGGAGACCAAATAATGACAGTAATGAACTCAAACTTTGTGCAAGCATGTCACTTTCTGTCGTACTCTTATCCCAAATCACACTGAGGCAATCAGAGTCCATTCAAGATGTTATGAGAAAAGAATATGAAGTAGTGGAGACACTTAAATCGTCCTGCAAAATTATCCGCAGTAGAAAAGAGCTTCGGAGCCGCTGTGATGGCGTTGTTTCAGTGCAAAGTGTATTTATAATCAAGAACTTTTGAGACACTGATATTATAAACCGACTTGAAGAAAGAATTCAGATGTTTTTTTTGCAGCCGACAGTGAGAAAGTAGTTAAAAGTGCAGTTCAAGTACAGTCAGAACATTAGCTTGCTTGCTACAGGGGCACCGTCGAGTGTTGGTCACATTGATTGGCGCACTTAAATTCAGGTCTTGATCAGCATAATCAGACTTCACGACGACAGACAGTAATTTCCAAAATCGAAAAACTGTTTTAGAATTATCTTTAAAAAATGTGCTGATACAAAATTTAAATGAGGTTTCAGGTGAAATAAGGAAGATGAGGTGAACGATAAGCCTTTCATGATGAGGTGATTTGATTAAACTGCTTTTCACTGTATAATTTAGCCTTTTGGGGAGTTGTTTCCAGTTTGGAAAATGTAGCCACTTGACTTAATGTGTGTAAATTTTTCAATGGCGCATTCAACATCTGTTGCACAAAACCTAAAATCACTTTTCTCTTCATGAATTATGAAGTGGAGCATTAATATTTCATTAAAACTACACAGGACTACCGATTGTTTTTCTGATCACAGGTTCAGCCTTTATGTTCTATTCAGTATTTTTTTTGTATTTTCATCATATTTTCCATTGACTTCTTAGAACTTGTTTGACTTAATTCCAACCTGGACAATGGCAAGCACATATCATCAGACCTAAACACAAAATTAAAGGATGTTTTTTTTTTTTCAGTTTACATTTGTGTGAATAACTTTCTCTTGCTGCGCACAGAAACTGAAGGACAAGTTGTAGTGATGAGGACAGAAAAAGGCTGTTAGAGTCAGCTTTCACCAACCTGGTATGACTAATGAATGAAGCTAAAAAAATATACACTTAAAGCATGACATGGATTTTACATATAAGCCATCATTTTCCTGCAGCCCTCCTCTACTTTTCCATGCCTTGCATTTTTATCGTATATGGCCATTTCTAGCTCTCTCCTGCCGTGTGAGCGGATGTTGCTAACGCTGCAGAGCTGCCACTCATTCATCTCTGGAGGAGGCGGGCTCATTGCCTCAGTTGGGGAATGTGGCAGAGAAGAAAGGTTGATTGGCAGGACGGCGAGGGAGAGGAGACATTGTGCTGGGATGCTTAAAAAGTGGAGCAGATGAGCACAGAGCAGTGCAGGATACAGTCTCTTAAAGGTGATACAAACTGAGCTGGTCAGCATGAGACCAATATTGTACAAAGAGCCATGAATTTTTCATGGCTGATAAAATACAGAGAAAGAAACAGTCGAAGGCAAAGTTAAACCTGGAAAAGTGAATGTGATTTACAAGAGCTTTCATATGCATGGACTGGTGGTGTGATGTGGCCAAGCTAGTTATTGCTGGTGACATGTAAAGGTACGTCTATATGATTAAGTGATTCATAGAGCCAGTTTGAAAAAGCTAATCTAGTGGTGGGGAAATCTGCATGATTACTGGCTTCTGTGTGAATGTGTAGTCTGGAATGTGACGATGATTTATATTGCATCATGCACCGCCAACATTAATACCTCTGAGTTTTGAAGAATATAAATCTAGGTCATATTTGCAGGCTGATGCTCACTCGGACATCAGAAACCAACTTTATGTGTCGTCTTTGTGACATATTGCAGTCACAAGGTGCTGCTGGATCAATGAAGATAAACTTTTATCATCTACAGTATTTCTTTTTTTTTTTTTTTTTAAATAAAATTTTTCAGAAAGTAAGAACGAGAAACAGCGTCGCTTTTCTAAGGACTCAGTGTTCTAATGGATTATAATTCTGCACATCTATTAAATTGTGGCTATCTGGATGCCACATGCGGCTCTCTGACCTCAAGGACAGTCACATACAGGTAGGAAGAGCCAGCGCTGCCCCTCTGTGTCCCTCCATTTAGAAGGTCGCCTCGGCCGTCTTGGCCCCTGTTTTCAGGGAGGAGGATTTATCACAAGCCAATAAGATTTCAAGGACACTAATGCGCCGGTCACAGTGGCAGGTCACGTCACTTTAATCAGATACCTTCGGCTTATCAAACGCCTACATCATTAGGGAGGCAAATGAAGCAAAAAGGGGAATGATGTGATCAGGGAGTCCGCCAAATGTCTGGACATCAGGTTGATAATTAAAGAAACGTGTGTCTGAGAAGTTTTCTCCTGCCTTGGCAAAGACATTGTGTTGATGAGCATGGAGAGATCCGGTGGATCAGCTGCTCAGAATTACAAGACAGGTGCTTGCTGGGATCACACTGAGAACAAATTGTACATATGAAGAGGACTGTGCATAATTTTACTTTTCTACATGGTTAATTTAAGGCACTGCCAAATGTCTGACTGGCACCAGTAATGCTTTTTTGTTTATGTTTGGTTTTTTTTCTCCACTGAGGTTTGAAATAGTTGTCGAGTAGAGGCATCAGTGAGAGATGGAGAAATGAAGTGAGAATGTTCGTTGGTTTTAGAAAGAAATCATATGCCGAAATGGTCAGTTCTATATAATTATGCCCGTTCAATTCAGAAGAGGCCAAACTGAGAGGCGAGGCAAATAGGTTTTGTTATTGCTCCATCCAGAATCGTTTCGTGTAGAATAAGGGAACATATACCGAGGTACACAGACAACACAAAGCATTTAGAGGGAGAGAAGACAGTCTGATCGCTTTATCCTGATGTGATGATCACAGTTGGTCATATTGTTATTATGCTCATGATTTAAAGGTAGACTGTGTTCTTTAGGTGTGATTTTATCTGTCATTCCCTGGTAAGATTTTAATTTTTTCAAACAATTAAAGGGTAGAAGTATCATTTAATTTGAGCATACAATTCAGTCAGGTGCAAAGTACGACATAAATAAAGAACTTGAAAATTATTTGAAAATAAAAGCACGTAGCCACCAAATAATACAGTATTTTTTATTACCTATGCAGCTCAACAAACAGTAATAATAGCATCTTATGAAGTGAAAACTATTGGGAAGTCCAGTATTCAGGGAAAATGGAACTTGCTCTGAAATAAAGCATGTGTTGGGTGTTGGGTAAAGGAAGGCACGGCCACACCTGTCTTTTCTTTTACCTTTGCTGATTTATTTAAGTTTTCATCATTTGCATTTTCATGCAAATCTTCCCTTGAAGTGGCCAAAAAATTGTGTGCTGATACAGAATAATCAGATCGGAAAAAAACATCGGTTAGCTGGAGCCGAGGCACTGGAGTCACAAAAACTGAATGATTTTCCCAAGTTTCAGATTAAAAAAAAAGAAATGACAGATTTCGTTAAATTGCTGTTTTAAGCACAACACTGTGTTGATTTATACCTGGTAGGATGTTTAGAATCTGTTCAGTTTCAGACAGTTTAATCAAAATTCTAGTATTTTTGCTCACAATACCGATTTAATTTAATTATTTACAAGTTATCCTACTTTTTTTCTTTCTTTTTTTTTATTTTTGACAGTCACATCAATTTGTGTCAATTCAAAATGTTAATTTATGTGTTTGTAGTCTTGCTGCATAGCCTCTACTCTGTAGAATATTTCCTGCATGTCCACAGAATACCCCGGTGCAGCCCGGCCGTGTCCGTAAAGAGGGGCTCACTGATCTGTGGAACAAAGGGGGAATCACTTATACGTGTGGCCGTCACACCCCGAAAGATAAATGTTCTGCATCGGTGACAGTATGCATCTCTCTCCAAAGGTGCCAAAGAGGTGAATGCAAGTGGGAAGACATTTACAGTACGGAGCTCCCTGCAGCTGCACGTGGGCAGAAATGATGATGGAGTGGCCTACACCTGCAGAGTGGACCATGTGGCACTCACACAGGCACCGCAGCAGGCAACTGAAGTACTGGAGGTCCACTGTGAGTGTACACATAAATCTCACATACACACTCACACACAGACACACACACACACACACACACACACCATGAGTCGGCATATAAAAAAGAGGAGGGAACTCATGCCAATAACCTTGGTCGCTTTCATGCTTTCAATGCTGTCCAAAGGCACGTTAATATTTTTTTGGGAAACAGTAGTTACTTTTATATTTCCATCAATAACAGGGAAATATTAGTTTGATCAGTTCTGTTTGTTTTCCAAAAATATCTGCCTAATTCAAGGCCTCTCTGTCCATCTTAGATGCTCCACAAGTGGAAATAATCCACTCCCGGGCAGTCCCACAGGAGGGTCAGTACCTAAAGCTGGAGTGTGTGTCCAAAGGAAACCCTTCGTAAGTCTTTTAAGTTCTCCATTAGTCGGGTTCGGTTTTCCATATAACGTCGCAGACAGGAGTCTGGAGTACGCTTGATTTCGGTCACGCCTCCTTTTCCAGGCCGGATCCTGTGATGTGGACAAAGGATGGGGGTGAACTTCCCGACCTGGACAGGATGATCGTAGAAGGGCGGGAACTCACCTTTACTTCACTCAACAAGACAGACAATGGCACCTACCGCTGCGAAGCCACCAACCACCTAGGGACAAGCAGCGCTGAATACGTCCTCTACGTCTACGGTGAGTTCAGCGCGACGATGTCCAGAAATTCCACAACACAGAAATCCTCACTGTTGAACAGACAATTAGCAGGATAGAAAGACTCTTTTCTCCCCAAACAGTGGAAAACCCACCGAAATAAACCCTGTACCTGTTCACCACAAAGCAGCATTATAATGCGTCCTGATCTGCATACTGTATCACTGCTAAGAGTGATTAGAGGCACCATCTCTCAGAGGGAGAATAAGGGCCTCTGGTGACATAAATGCCACCAACGCCTTTCCTTAAATAAACTTGCGTCCCAGATCCTGCACACACACAAACACACTCACATACTGGCCCACACCAGGAGGGAAATGTGTGAAGGAAGCAGAATTTAGTGCTGTGTTGTCAGGAATATCACCGGGAAGGATAAGTAATTCCTAGTAATGCCAGAGGAGGTGGAGAATAAAGGGACTCAGTGTCACGGAAAACAGATAGTTCTTCCTCGCTTCCGCTTCTCCTCTGCCATTTGTCTCTTCGCATTAAGTAATAATGCTGTAGAAACAGAGCAAGGCAGTGAAACTTCCTTTCCTTCTGTCTTAGAACGTTTAGATAGCCTGTTATGATCGAAATAAGCAGACAAATCACTCGACTGGAAATAATTAAGAATGTGCCTAAATACATCAGAAGTGCTTGTATTAATAACATGAAACACACCGAAGAAGGCAGACCTGCTGTTTTCAGTTCTGCTCTGGCCAAGCTAGAGTGACTAGCAATACGTTTCTGAATGTCCCCGGTGAGGGTAGGACGAAATCTCTAAACAATTCTAAACAATAACATAAATGCTTAAGTTCGATCATTGAATGAGATGAATAAAAATTACATTCAAGGAGTCCACTTCATGTTCCTCACATGCAATGCAGAAATAACTAAGTGCATCAAAAAACCCATCTTAAACCAAAAAACATCAGTGTACATTTTAAATATAATCTTAAACATTGTGCACATTTTGAAATCATCCACAGTTTTTTTCTATTCCTGCGACAATCAGAGACTTTAGTCAACTCATTACACCAGTCGAAAGTGCTTTAAAAGATCCCCGAATCAAATTAAGACCATAAATGTCAAAGAAATATAATGTCACATTTCAAATGAACAGCCTTTAAATGGCTTACAACTTGATCTTCAGCGAGCAGCGCTTCCTAATGTCTGCTGAGTGAAAATCAAAAGGGTGAAATCAAAGGAAGGACAATGTGAAAACCCAACATTATACAACAGAAAATTCACATCTAATTAGGAAGGCTGTCAGTTTATTACAAATTTTATATCGTGCACATTAACTTCCGTGACAAGGTAATATGAAAGATACAAAGTCACTTCATTTACTGTGTGTGCCGTGCGACTTTTATATCTTTTACAAGCCATTTCAAGCAAAGCAATATCAATGTTTATGGGCCTCTTGCTGAGATATTTAATTAAAGCCTCCATCCATACAGTCGGAGCCACAATATAGGATCAGGAGTGATTAATTATGGATACGATCTAATATTTATGATACGTTTCACCTTCAAGTTCAAACCCTGCATGAAAGCTTTATTATGGGCGAGGGGGAAGTGAAGTTCACCAGCAGAAATCTCACACAGGTAGACGGGGTCGCAGCATCTTCGTCTGATGCCCAGTAAATTGCTATAATCTGAAGCGTTGAGATATGATTCACGGAATTATTTTCCTTGATAATTTGTTGCCTCTGTAATTGCTTTGTTGAAACCTTTCATGACTACAGTGGAGTATATTTTGGAGTTTTAGCTTTCGGTTACTTTTATTATGATTGTATTTTTTTTTTCTAATAGATTAATTACTTGAAGTTTAAAAAAAGAAAAACTGAAATAGTGAAAAGCTACCGTCACAATGTCCTGCGTGGTGTCGTTAAAAAGCAATAAATCACTTGATTAGTCACTAATATGATTAATTATTAAAATAGTTGGCAGTTAATTTTCCTTTGTGTAAATGACTAATCCTTGAGGCTCCAGGTTAACACACATGCGTCAGTGTGTGCCGGCACATTAACGGTTCTTTCAAATGCCCGACGAGGCTCACAGCAAGAATAACCAATGCACATAATGGCCAGTGATGTTATTAAACTGACAAATTCTATGACACAGAAAAAAACGGCGATTGGGTATGGGAGGGTCAAAGAGTCCCATTCAGATTCATTACTTGTTCTCCTCAAATGGCACCCAGTCTGTTCCTACCCTTCATTAGTGATTAGCAAACCTTTTAGCCTTTCACAATTACCACCATAATTCTTGGAAAATACCTTTTTAATGGTTCCCCTCCAACAAGGAGACGTCTTCGCTCCTCGCCTCTCTCCTGAAGACTCGCCGGCGAGTGAGTCACGCGAAAGGCTGAAATGTCACCGAGACACAGAGGACGTTTGGCCCCGGAAAAGACTACCGCAGCCAATTAAAAGCTCACCGCTCGCCGTAAAACGCAGAGTGGCATAAACATAAAAGGCAAGGTGGTAGTGTAACCTCATTAACTTTGTCTCACAATGTTTCCGTCCCATTTTTTTTATCGCTCCAACATGTGACGGCGTGAAGCATTTTTGCCGCTGTCCTGTGTCAAGGAGTTAAAAAAGCAGAGCCTGGTAATGATGGCCTGGCTTCTTTTTGCGTAAATTCGCTTCTGTAAACATGGATAATTGGCACGGTTCATTTGTCAAATGTCTTTCATTTGGTGGAGTCCAAATTTCTTACTTGTCAGAAGTTAAAAGAACGCTCTGTCTTCAGAGACAGCAGCCAACATCAGTAGAACCAACTTTTTTCTTTTTTTTTTGTTCTCTTGCTGCAGACAGAGTCCTCCCATCTAGACTGAGAACATCTTCAAATAATCATTAGTTTAAAAAAAAAACAAAACTAAAATCCGAATATAGTGAAATTCCCATTCAGTCTCATTGTTGGTTTAACTTTAACTGCACAAATACAGTAATGGACTCTAATCACACAACAAGAAGTCAGACTCCAATCATAGGTCACTCTTTTTTTTTTTTAATAATGATGACAAAATTGACATTACTAGAACCACATAGAGTAAATATCTCTCTGTGAAGAGATCATATTTGTACTTCCTGTTTGCTGCTATGCATATTGGTTTGATCATGATGTGTCTAAAGCATAAAGCTGTCCGTTGTTGGAGCACTGTGGCAATGTTTGGTTTCTTATTTACTGTTTTGGTCCATTTCATTAATCATAAATCTCCCCATAAATGCCCCCACATAGCGTTCAACACATGTAAAGTCCTTTTGTATAATAATTCACAAAATGTGGTAAGAAAGCCTTACCAGACCGGACAAAAAAAAAAATCCATAATGCTTGAAAACAGTGTTTGTTTCTTAGTGCAACATTTTCCCGTTTGTCTGTTTTCAGTGATCGCACACTTTATGCTTTGAATGATGTCTCAAATCCCTTTTGTTTCTCATTGCTGTATGATGTTTCCTTTTGTGCTGCGTTTCAAAAAGTGTCTAACTCTCCCATGTGACTTTATTTTATTGTGCTATTTTTTGTTTGTACATATATCTGTCTGTCCCCTCCGCCAGACGTCCCCACCACCCCGCCTCCATCCACCACTCCCCCCCTACATCCCATCCCTCCAGATTCCACCGCTCTATTAGGCACCCACGCCTCAGACCCCACAGTCACTGGCAACAGAGGTACAGTACCACCCCACGCATCTCCACGGCCCCCTCAGCATGCCGCTGTACGTTCCCACTTCGCTCCGACTCTCATTCCTCCTTACTTATCTTTCTGCTCTTCACCTGCCTGGAGCGCCTGTGCTCTTCTCTCCGGCGGGCCGTTTCAGAAACCAAGACCTGGAAACATATCAGATAAACAAAACTCTTACCTGATACTTATATCTTCAGTGCAAAAACAAAAAGATATTATTTTACACCTTTAGGACTGTAAACAAACTCAGAGAATTTTTGATGCCTACTGTCCATGATTATAAGTGTTCATCTTTTTTTTTTTTTTTTTTTTTTTTGGAATCTCTAAAGACAGTTCAGGTGATTGTATGGGAAAAACTTGTCTGGCTGTTCAAATACTCCATCCACTGTCCCCCTGGCATTTCAAAGACTCCAGTACTTCTGTGCCCCCCGAAACCTCAAAGAAGCAAATGTCATGTCCGACTGAAAATGTCTGGCCACTGGGGACGTTTCATCATGACTCGCGCTGTGTGGTCGATTCCGCCGTATTCTGAGTTCGCACAGTCACAACTACAACTTTTCACTGCTAAGACGGCCTGTTTGGTGATTTAAAAGAATCTTGCGACTATGAATGCTGTTGGCGTAAGAATTTTAATTTATATCAGCATTTTACCATGAAATGCATTTATAATGAGGTCGAAAAAAAAAATATTGAGGATCATAAAACGTTGAGGTTGTGTCAGTTTTCAAGCATGTCTTGTTCCTGCAGAGCTTAATGACATTCACTTATGGAGTTATGGCTTTGGACTGTAACTATTAAAAGTCACTGATGCGTAAGGTAAATTAAATTTCCGTCATCATCCTGTTGCACTAACCAGTCCCTGTCTTTCTGAATGTCAAAAAACACACAACAGCAGTCGCGTTTTTCTCAGGTTTGAACTTGTAGCTTTGAAGCTGAGGCTAAAGCAGTAAAAAAAAAAAAAAAAAAAAAGCTTTTGTTAGAAATGAGATAAGTGGATTTATGGTCTCATAATGGTACAGAACAACATTTAAAGGCACGATGATTGAAATAAAACGTTCTTTTTTTTCCCCGGACATGAATTAAAATTGAAGTGAAAGGTGTGGCTCTGTAATTGTTGCCAGTGTAATATCAATAAGACTGTAAGCGAGTCGCTGTCGTGAATCTTTCCTGAGAGCTGCACACCTCATGCATGAGGAATAGGCTCCATGCAGAACGTCTAGATGAGCGTTGCGTGAGCCTCTCCTCAGACGTGCGCCTCATGCAGTTTGCGTGGCGGCTCTAAGATGGTAAGACCGGGGGCTGAAATGAAAAGCGAAAGGTCCTGCGATGCACGGGCGCTGGGTTTAAGACTGAGATGAGACGACGCTGATTCGATCCCGGCAGTTCGGCAGTGGGGCAGCGCTTTAACAAAAACACCATGAGGTTCGTGGGAGTTTGTGTTTCTAATTGTGCGGCAGCACAGGTGAACTTAAGGCTTTGTGGAGTTATATTAGTGTTTGAGTTTCTAGTATTAATAATCAAGTCCCGGAGAGTCGCGTCGAGTGTTGTGTCTGATGTCAACAATAATCTGGACGCAGTATTGTTGTGGAGTGGGCCACACAAAAGGTGTCACTTGTTGTTGTGTGCTTGAGTGCAGCATGTCTGTTTCAGTGACCCGAAGAATCTGTTGTCCCGCTGCTTTCGATTTACGAGCCTATCTCCTTACCCACCGTCCCCCACAGTCACCAGCTTTCACTACTCAAATGGCTCCGATGATTTCTTTTTTTTTTTTTTTTTTTTTTTTTTTTCATGTTCTGTATGTTTGCATTGAAAAGAGCCAGCTCTTTTCAGCATCCCAAACCGAACTGGCTCTGTATTTAAAGGAGTCAGTTAAGTTGTTTTGGGCATCTAACCAGGATCCCTACCGGAAGGCTCTCTGTGGGAGCACTCAGGCACATCCAACTGGAATGAGCCCCTGGGGCAGGCCCAGAACGTGCTGGAGGGATTACATATTCCACCTGGCTGGTGAGAGCATTCAGATCCTTCAGGACAGACTGAAACACACGGCTGTGGAGAGACGGTCTGGCAGCACGCTACGCCAGATACACGACTGTAAATAGATGGATGCTAAATATACTGCTAACCTCTGGTAAGGTACAGCTGCTCAGCTCAATAGTAACTGCACTTCTAAGGAGGTTTTTTTTTTTTTTTTCAATTAAAACTTTTGTTATTTTGTTTGGTTTTTTTTTTTTTTTTGCTCACTACACAAATATGACTGAAAAAATTGTGCTGCTTAATCAATAGTAACTTAATTTACTTGAGAGTAAGTGGCGATATGTTGCTCACCTGAAGAGTCTTTGTGTTTTAACAGTCCCTCTCTTTAATAGCACACTCAGATGAAAACACTGCCTTGGTAGAAAAGTTGAAATGATTTTGTTTGATGGAATTGCAGTTTGCCTTGAGATTATGTCTCTTTGAGCGCGGAGACACTGCAGTGCTGACAAAGCACCACGTCTGCCACAGCAGACTGACGTGCCTCTCAAAGGTTTTTTTTGAGTGGCATGTCAATTTAAAGCTATACACTGCACTATGCAAAGAAACATACTGACTCGTATATCATATTGATCTTGGTTCATCGTAGGGTGGGGAGTGTATGACACTCTTGAGTTGAAGGTTTCCTACTCTGCTCGATCCGTCCTGAAAAATGAAAATTTGGATGAAAATAAACATGAAAATAAATGCAGGAGTCTGATCAGTTATTGCCCTGTTCATTAACGCTGTCCGTGTCTTTGTAGTTGTAGCAGCGATTAGCTCTCAGCTTCACGTCGCTCCAGAGTGCCCATCTCAGGGTCATTTCGTCTCATCACCCGCCGCTTTCTGGAAATTACCATCTTTAAAGTCCGTCAGGAGTCTTGACTCGCCTCCCTCCTTCCCTCTGCTTTGTGCGGCACTTTTGTTTCAGCTGCGTGTCTCCTCTTTACTCCTCCTCCGCTGCCCTCGCATCCCTCTGAAGCCCCTCTCAGATAGCGGGCTGGAGCACGTCGTTGGATATTCCTCATCAGCACCTCGGCTCTTCTCTGATGTCTGTTTGTGTAGTGCAGAAACACAAGAGGAGCTCAGCCTCTCAGTGTATCTTCAGGGAATCTAAATATCAGACTTCTTCGCCGCGTCCTCCCGTCAGAGGATACTACACTATCTGTTTTCATGTGTCTACTTGATTTATTACCAGGCCCTTTCAAAGACTGGATGAAAGCAAACAACTGTGGAGCTGTACCAGCCCCGTGACGTTTTGCCTTTTTAATAAAGATGCCTTCCTGTGCAGAGGAAATACACACTGTAGTTTCAGCACTGGAGCTTCTAAGTAGAACATTAGCATATTATGGGGGAACCCTTTCAGGTGTACATTTCTGTGCTTTTCTAGTTTTTTTTTTTTTTTTTTTTTTCTCACACAAGCCTTCCCTCTGCTGCTATTCATTAACAGAAGTTCTTTTTTTTTTTTTTTTTTTACAAAAATCACAGTAGGCTGAGTCATCTTTTATCCACAGCAGTCTGTCCAAAGAAGAGACCAACAGTTAAAAATCGACACACTGAAGGCAATGAGTAAAAACAAAATGTCAAAAACAGTTGTGGCTATTGTGGCACCAGATATTCCTGATGCAAGGTTATGGCAGGTTAATGTGAAGTTTTTTTCTTCTTTTTTTTTTTTTTTTAAAGGTTTTTAATGCTTTAATAGTGTCTGCTTCTGCAGAGCAACAATTTGAGATCATTTTGAATCTATAGTTACGGAAAAAAAACTATGACTAACAACGTTTTACACAAGTCTTCGTTTCTTACACTCTATGAAGACAATAGCTAAATATGATTAAATTGAACATTTTAACCCTGAGATGTTGTTGATCAGTGCTTCTGTATCCCTCCAGGTAGAAGACGTCATTAAAGCGACACGCTGTTATATTCCAGTCACACAACCTAATCTAGTGAAAAGTGGTGTTGAACTGATCAGAATTAAAAACTAAAACACTTTGTTTTGAAGGTATAAAATGCAAACGATAATTTTAAAATCATGCCTTTGCTGACCTGGTGACAGTGAGTATTAATGGCCAATATAATCAGGTACAGTTAATGGAAACATTTATTCATCCATGGAGAACAATCATTGAATAAATATTTAATGCTGACGACTTGCCAGTTTTAATGGGAAATGTAAATTTGGCAGTAACCTATGCCTCTAATTCTTAGCCTTACTGATCCTTAGAGTAGAGCTGGTATAAAGGAGTGCCAGTGGTATTTCTGTTTCCATCTGCATTGTATAATAGAAGGGTCCAATGCATACCTGCAGCCTGTGATTCCCTTTATTAATGAAGTGCTGGCAGGTTTGCCCAACATCACGCTGCTGCAATAGCCCGCCAGCCTTAATGGCTATAATAACTCTTTCGCTAAGTATCACAGGTCTATGTCATGTCAGACCTCTCTCTCTCTCCCTCTCTCTCTTTGAGTTCTCTAAAAATTTTGCCAAGCCTTTTTTTTTTTTTTTTTTTTTTTTTTCCATGGCTTGCAAATTAGCTTTGACCTTGCGGAGCTGAAAGGTTGAATCATGCACAAGGGTTCCTTTGGTGTTTAAAATATTTACTATTCACTACTCATAATCAGCATTCGTGTGGCCAACCTCGGCCCCAGTAGTCTGATATTGCTGCAGAGAAAGGGCCCCACTGCTGAGAAGACAGCAATTATTCATGCCTGGTGTCTGTGCCTGTGGAGAAGGCAGCAAAAACTAAAATAATACCCATCCACCTCCTTGCACGGTAAAACTTCTCCTTTCTTGGGTTCAGTGTTATTTCCCCAAGAGGAGCCGAGGATAAAAGCAAAGAAATGCACCTGGAACCTTGAGACTCTTAATCAAAGCGAATATCACGACTTGGAAGATTTTACTAAGTCGTCTTAAATTGTTACAAGCCAGGTCACTGCCTGATCTTTTCAACACGTGTTAAAGCTGTCATGTTTTAGAAAAACAGCATCCAAAAGCTCTGCCTCCCCTCTTGAAGATGATAGCAGCGACTTCACACTTAAGGAGAATTCCTTGCGGAGGCGAAGGATTGGTCAGGGCTCAGGAGTCTGGATGAGCCTCTGAGCTTCCTCCCTGTTCGAGGCAGTGTTGGCGAGAATGCAGCGCACAAATCCAGGAATACGACCGCTTCCCCGCCCAGAGTTGAGACAGTTGATCCTTGAGCACATCGACATTCAGCTGAAGTGTTCAGAACATATGTGTATGGCACCACGGGGTCTTTCAACACTCTTATAACCAGTGCGTGTATAACTGGTATATAACTGGATGTAGTAGATAATCCCTCCATTTTGCTCCATTTCGAATTCTAGTTTTTATTCCGTAGAAGTTTCTTATAGCTGAATAAAATTTGGAATTAATTTCGAAATATGCTGACACGTTCAAAGAAAAATGAGACAAATAACTCACTGAAATTACTCACACTTTATGGAGGCAGTTAACATTTCAATAAAAGTTCTTATTATTGCCGGTAAAGTATTTGAAGATCACACAGGCTATTTCACTGCACCACAGGTTATGTCTTTAACCTATTCAAGCTTCACCAGACCGAGGACAAAACCTTTTGTGATAACTCAATAAGGAAAGGAACAATTTTTGTTCCTCTGGGAGATTTTTCACCACTTTATTCAATTGCTATCGATCCTGTTTAAAATGGGAGACGTGGGTTAGGCTGTGTGATGCGAAAAAGACACATTATCTCGAGGGCAAGTATCCAGGGCAGCTGGCCAGCTGCCGTCTTTGAATCAAGAAGGTTGAGGCGGCAGCTTCCCGGAGTGAAATGGTTAAATATTGAACTATACCGACCATCTTCTCGCCACTTTCCTTCCACGCTCCACTCTCCCCACCGTAAAGCTGAGGAGCACAGGAGGAATTAAAACATAATGCAAAGGTCTTTCCACTTATTGCCGGGCAAGCTTATTGATGACCTGTCACATTACCTCGCTTTGGGGAAGAATTATAGCAACAATTTGGTATAAAGTGTAGAACAGAAAAAGAGAAATCATTAGATCCTGGGGCTACTGTTATGAATTACATGTAATAGCCCTTCTTTTCATTAAACCTCAACGGCAGAGGACACTTTGAGCAATCTTAAAGAAGCGCTCACGTGCACGCTCACACGAGGCGCTGCAATTTTCATTTATTGACGTGACGTTTTATTTTGGTCTTTAGTCATTTTTTTTCCCCTGCTTCCCTGTCTCCCGTGGGAGATTATTGGGCCTGTGCTGATAGCTCGGTTCCTTCAAAAATGCATCACTTCTCTGGGATTTTTTTATTTATTCTGGTCTTTAGTTCATGATTTTGATTAATGCTCTGCTGTTCCCCTCGCAGTCAGAAAATATCACGCTGTCATTACATTACCTCAGTGTTGCATTTCTTGTATTTTATTGGTGTTTTTTGAGAGGTTATGGATTTTTAAAGAATGCAGCGCCGCTTTGATTTTTGCATGCGGCTTGATTAATTTATTTGATTAATCATCCTTCTTTGCCGATGACTTCACGTCGTTACCCCGCTGACCACAATTTTCTTTTCCTTCTGACAAGGGGGGGAAAAAAAAAAGGTGGTTGAATATTCAAGATAATGTCCACATGTGGGCTTTATTGAATGATTACTCAAAGTAATTTGCTTTTAGAATCTAATTAATCCACTCTGACCCAGCGAGCAATAAAGTACAAGGACTCACACTCACACACGTGCAAACAAACACACACACACACACGTCCAAGAACACCTCTAGGTTTCTGTCTTTTGCCGCTCTGTCACATGCTTGGGTGCATGCATCGAGAAGTGGCCACACAAGTGTCTCTTAGCTCCGTGCCGCAGCCTCCAGGGACTCTTTCATCTTGGCAGTAGAGCCAGCATTAGATGCAGATTGGTGAATTTCCAGTCTCAGCCAAAAAGTTGGGCATAATTCGCTCATTGAAGGAGTTGAAGTCTGCAGGCACTTACTTTCCTTTACTCACCTCTTTTTTAAAGGGTTCTCTTTCCCCGGGCTCTCTAACTTTGACATAGTGTCACTGCTTAGGACATAATGTGCACTAACAGGTATTTCTTTATGTTTCCTGTTGAAAAAGTAATTTTGGGACATCAAAAAAAAAAAAAAGAAATCCTTTACAAGAAAATGTTTTTTTATTTGTTTTTTTTTTTTTTGCTTGTCGTATTTTACTGCTCGACACTGAACAATAGGTTAAAAGTGTCTCGCCCCATCACACTTTTGCCCCAGTTACAGCACAGTAGTGTCAGCCGTGGGCGCTCAGATTACACGCGGCTTTAAACAGTTAACCGAACTAGTGCGATGTGTTTTGGGACGTCACACCACGCTGCATTGAGACGGTACAGTAGGCTACACTGCACATGGCGAGCTGGGATTCTGTTACTGAAAGACTCCATGGAGCCATCCAGTTTAACAACATGCTATAATTGCTGTCATTACAAATGTCTGTTTGTACGCTGCTACCTGCACAAGAGAGAGGGGGGGAAAACTGTTTTTTTTGTGTTGTTTTGTTTTTTTCATTCTGTTCGGCTCAGTTTAATGGCACCTGCTAAACATTCAGTCTTCTCAAAAAAATAAACACAAGCCACTAAACTATCCGTGCTACCTGCCTCAAACGTGGACTCCTTTGTAATTATCAGCAGGGATCTGTCAGATTGTGTGTGTGCCTTTATTTTTCTCCGCCTATCCATCTTCTATATCACTTTATAGAGATCGGAGACTATTAGCAGTCCCAGCTGACTGTCAGGAGAATGACTCCCGAGCAGGTCACCAGTCCTTTTCTACACATACATTCACATCAATGAACCGTTTTTCTAAAATCCCACTGAAGCATGTTTGTGGACTGTTTTTGGAAACTGGAGTGCCCCAAGAAAACCTGTACAAGCACAGCGGGAACGTGCAAATTCTCACACAGACACCTTCAGAGAGTACAAACTACTGCAGAACTATGGGTCAAAATCACAATTTTCAATTCAAAATCAACTGGACTGAGACCCCATGTTATGTGTGAAAATAATAATTAACATGTTGAGTTTCTCTGACGTCTGCTCAGACCGAAGACCACTGACAACATGAATTTTTCAGCAGTCACACACAGCAGTTGTTGTCCGTAACTTTTACTGTTGATTTTGCAACATTTTGCAAGCATGAAAAAAGATTGCATGGGGGGCGGGGTGTGAAATTTTCCATCGGAGTGTAAAACAGCATGGTGACACATTTCAAAACACACTTTAATTATACCCAGTAAACAGGTGAAAGGAGGAAAGCAGCTCTCGGTGGTAGGTGCTTTTATCATGTGAGCTCTGGTCCTGTGCAGAGCTGAGGGAGGAGGTGAATTTCTTTCTTCCAATAATTGAGAATTTAGACTTTCAACTAAACAAAAAAAAATCCACAAAAATAAGTAAGATTCACATTTAAATATACACATTATTTGATTTTTAATGTCTCATAACTGTTTAAGAAACATTTACTTAGAAAAGGTTTTTGTTAGTTTTACTTTCCTGTGAATAAAGAAATGTCAGTCTGTTATTGCAAAGTAATATTTTGGGTTGAGGTATAATGATCTGCTTCCACTGTTACTTAGATTTCCTGACCTGAGCCGCAACACAGACACAAGGACAGAGCCGCTCTGTAAGCCTGTGCTTGAACTCGCTGCCGCTTTATTGATCTGGGCAACTGAAACCACAACCTCGCAGAGCTATATCTAAAACAAGGGGAGGAGAAAACATAATCCTGAAGAAGAGAAGGTACCTCCAGGGGATGAATTTTAATATGAACCTTTTTTTAAAACCAAGGGAGAGATAGCACATTGTGATAGCATGCTGAGCAGCAGTATGGAAAAGAGTGTTTGAATATCATGCAGTTACATTCATGAAAAGCTCAGACTGTTAATATGAAAAACAGCGTTGGATGAAAGGTGCTGCAGAGGATGACGTCCTGTCGGAACATCAACATGCTGGAACAATACTTTTAACGAGGGCTGAGCTCTATTGTGATGTTCTTCAAACAGTGAATTGCTGCTTAAAAAGTGAGATGAGGACACGTGTTTGACATTCAGTAAGATCCCCAAAGAGCCACTCTCCGACACTTCAGCTCCACACAAAGCTTTGGACGTGTTCTTTAAGTGGCCCCTTTCCAACAAGTGTAAACGTGGTGGCGTTGGAGACGAGCTCCTCAGCCGAGAGTGTAATGTTATGATTGGTTCTACTGGAGCTGAAGTTGTGGATGCTTTGTTGTTGGGGTTTGTTTTTGGATTGTTCTGCCATTGCAGCAGCCTTTCCTCTGCTCAAAGTTGCTACTTTTTTTCTGTTTTGGTGTTGTTATCTGTGGACTTACCTCCGGTTGTCTGGTTTCCTCCCATAATGCAAAGCCTCCCTTTTCGCCCCGTGTTAGTTAGGATCAGCTTAAGAGACTCTGACTTGGATAAAGTGGGTGTAGAAATTGAAGAGATGGGTGGCTCAGAGTTTGCGAAGTCTGAATGTATGTAACGTTTCAAGTACAAATCTCCGGTTGTGTTTTCCAATATGCTTACACTGCTGTTTATAAGCTGCAGACACATGGTGAGGTTATTGTCAGTTCGGGTTGAACGCCTTTAATGTTTTGTAGTTAATAAGCAATTCAAGAAGTTTATTGTCCTCTCTGGATTTACAGCACCTATTGTGTGTTTGTCCTTGTCCTCAGGTTTTCTTTGTTGCCTATTACGTGGTGACAAATCCAGCTGTGGCGTGTTGGATACCTGTCTTAGCTTTTCTATCGACTTCACATCCAAGGCCGTAAATCGGCGCATTGATATTGATTAAAACAACAGTTCAGGTTTTGTAGTAGAGTCATTCTTCCCCCCCGTATTGCTTCAGATTTAATATTTGAGCTTTTACATGGACTAATAATGTTCTTTTGCACACCATTTCCCAATCACAATATCACATTTCATAACCAAAGGCCGCCTCATGGCTGAATAGCTGCGCCGCATAACAAACGAGCTGAAATGCCTTCAGTGACTGAGCTGACGATTTGACTCCCAGCCGGGTGGATCGCTGCTGCATGTCATCCCATTTACATACAGATTGAGGAGGTTTTTGATGCTGTTGTTTATAAAAAAAAAAAAAATGTCAAGATTTTTCTCGCTTACTTGTAGCTGAGGCTTGAATATTGAAGAACTTTAACAAAAGGAATACAGTATGCCTCACATTCCGTCCTGAACAGGGATAAAATATTCAGCACGATATATTGTGAGCAGATAAAATGGCCTGATATTACAGTGTAATTTCAAGACTTAACATTCCCGCACAGCGTTGTTATTGTCGATCATTTCAGTCTTACCCCAAGCATCAGTAAAAGAGATAAAAAATGAGGAGTTTAGGCATTTTTTCAAGAGCAACACTTTTGGCTTCGTCTGACCGAGCAGCGGTTCACAGTAGATCTCATCTCGACCCCTTTTAATTTATTAAACACGCCCAACACACAAGGCCAGACGACAAGGAGGGTGTTATAAATATTAAAAGAAGAGTTTGCTCTGCCACGCTCTCATATTAAATCACACAGAGAAGAATGTATCTGTCCTTATTAAAAGATAATGCGTTCTGGAACCATAAAAATGTATAACCTGCTTCTCTAGATCCCTCCTTGTCTTCTTTCCTCCCACCTCTCAGTCCAAGTGAAATTTCTCCGTTTTTGTGTCCATCAATCACTTTTTTTTTTTTCTCCCTTCCTCACTGTGCCTTTGTACACCCTTGCTGTATTTTTCTCCTGCCGTGAGTCGCTGTGGACTAGAACAGAATACTTATGAACAGAGTAGATGAACTGTGTTTTTTTTCTCTCCTTGTTTTTTTTTTTTTTTTTTCTGAAGGTACACACATGAAAGGCATTTACACTTTGTAAGTTAACATGGTTTTATGTCACAGGCTTCTGTTACTGCATGAATATCAAGTGAAAAAAGTATGCCTCTGAAATTCTAATCTTAAATGTCAAAAAGTCTTCTCTTGTTGGCTAAAGAGATAGTTTCAAAAAAAAAAAGAAAAAAAATACCCTGGCCTATTAGCATTGTGGTTCTTTTCCATTTCTGTACTTGTGATGGACACTTCGGAATCAAAGCAGGACCAAAACAATCCCACACATCTTTCTTTAATGTTAGGATTCGTTTCGTGTATCAGCTGCGGCGCATCTTGACCATGAACGGTTCAAAGAATAGGTTGTTGTTGAGCTCTTGCAAAGGCTGAAGTGTTTTTGAACTCCGGCGTTTAGCAGGAGGGATTTGATAAGTTCTCTGCCTTCTAATGCAGCATCGCTATAGTTTGTGTGCCTCCACATTGACGTGGTTGTAACCCATGGGTATTTAGCTGTCTCTATATTAAAATCCGCATATTTTTCCCCTGACCACTGTAAAATCTGGCACAAACATCCACTTTCTCTCAAAAGTCGAGTGGGTGTTTTTTTTTTGTTTTTTTTTTGGGTTCTTTTCAACTATTGTTAAAGTTGGTGTGACTGCATATTCTATTTGTGTGCATGATATATACTGTATCTGAGAAAAGCTTACTTTAGCACTTCATTTTCCATCCATGCATCCATCTTCTATTCCGCTCCTGTGCCCTTCAGGGTGGATTAAAGCAGTGGTTACCTCTCTTGCCTTAATAATTTTAATTGATAAAATCTGATGTTTAAAGAAGCAGCAGGATCATGCTCCTATTACTCTGCAGAGAGGCTGATTTCACCCTAGTATTCCTAGAGAGTGTTACAGTTTTTCGATCACATTTACCTTTTCACACGCAAATAATGAGGAAGCTGCTTTGCGGCGTGTTCACCAACTATAGTGAGCAACCCTTAATTTAGAGGTCGGGATCAAACTGCTGATCCTGCCAGCAGAATACGACCGGCTTCACTGCTTGAGCCGCACAAAAAAAAAAAACCACACAGCAGTTTATCAGACGTTAAGCAGCTCTCTCTGGAGCTACAAATATCACTATACAAAATGCTCTCCGAGTAATCAATAAATATTCTCCTCTTGGGAGAACTAAATACATAATTAGTTTATTTGAGAGTACTGTGAACAATGTGCGACTGTTTGCACTATGCCAAGTGGATTATCTTTGACTTTATGTCACCTTGAGTAAAGACTTTTTGCCGTGTCTTGAAGCCACGGTTGTAATCTATTAGAGGATCAGACAGCGCGTTCCGAAAAAGTCAAGGGCTTTGACTCACGGCCGAATGTCTGAAGCATGACACCAGGATATTACCTGGCCCCGGTGTGCAGTGTGTGACTGGCTTGTTTGTGTCTGCCCCGGGTTGTAACGGCCAGACTGAAATGCAGCAGTCAGACAGTGAATGTGTGTGATGGTGGGAAAAAAAAAAAAAAAAAAAACACTCACCAGTCCTGACAGATAGAGGTGAGGAGACACAACCATGTGTGTAAACTAAACGCCCGAGTCTTCGCCCTGCTGGGTCCTGCCAGGGGAACATTCCTCTACTCTCTGCTCCACTGACCAAGCAGAACTGCAGCACAGCGAGTCCGCGGCGCGCACGCCCGCGTGCGAGCGCATGTGTCGGCGTGAGTGTGTGTTTGTCCACTGGGAGGCAGTCGAGCGTGACGGCCTGGTCACCCGGACCATGGAGACTTATGGAGCGAGAGCGGGCCAGCTGTTCAATTTGACCACATGGGCAGGCACAGAAAGAAAAGGAAAAACGCCGAAGAGAAACGGTGTCAATATACCATGTGGGCCGTTCGTCTAACCCGACACTCTATCTCGTCTCTGACACGGCCTTATTTTAGCTATCTTGAGCCCACAGACACACAGAATGGCAGGGTTGAACATGGCATGCCCTGGCACTTGGAACAGGATAATGAGACGGCTGCTAATTTCTCAGGTGTCATGGACTGATATGAATAATACAGGCTCTTCCGTTGCCTATCTCCACTTCTGCTGTCACTGTCAACTTTTTTTTTTTTTTTTTTTTGATTCATCCACAGTAGGTCCGGGCGCTCGGCGCCATCAGCGCCGTGTCCTTACTTTTACCTTGAATGACCGACAAACTCGACTTTGTGAAGAAAGGAAGTCGGCGTGAATAAAAGAGAGAGGCCGCCGTTGAAAGAAAAAGACGGGTTTGATGGGTTTCCGCACGAAGCATGAACAGGCAGTTCCTTGACTCTTTCATGACTCTGCTATCATCTCCTCTGCCTCTCCAACAGCTGGGGACCTGTAGCAGCTCTCTAACACCTAATTCATTTTCCTAATAACAATTCTTCCTCACTGCCAAACAGAAAAAGATTGATCTTTCCTTTTCATTTTCCATGTGATGATTTATTTACTGTGTACTTCCCTTCCACTACTGCCCTGGTTTGCATGTTGGGGACTCGTAGGGCACTGTGGGGGAGGTCCTGAATTATTTACTCGATTTTTTTTTTTTTCTGAGTCCCTCTTTCATTCTCTTTTACCTTCATTTTGCAGGGCGAATGTGTGCCTGCCTGTCTCTTTGTGTCAGTGTGGTGTCTGCCTTTCTTCTCTCTCTTTCCATTTTATTATTCTCGCAGCGCTGTGCAGCTCTGCGCTGACTGCATGATGTGAGAGGAGAGGGGAATGACAGCTGCTCAGAACAATCGTTAGAGCAGGAAGGAGCTGGAAATAATCTCCTCTTTCCTCCTTGCTGTGTTTTGTATTGTCTGCCTTTTTGCTGCGACTCTGCCCTCACGCTCTCACCTCACCAAGCGGCGCTTTCATCCACTCTCTTTGTTTTCCTGTCCGTCTTTCCTCAGATCCCAACGCTGTGGGGCAGCACGGCACTGACCATGCCTTGATCGGAGGAGTGGTGGCTGTAGTGGTCTTTGTCACCTTGTGTTTAATCATTGTTCTGGGAAGATACCTGGCCAGGCATAAAGGTAAAACCCCACCGGACCGGACCGGAGCCTCGCGAGACTCATGAGAGTAGCGGTGCATGTCCTTTCTGTCTCGTCGGCTCGCCCGATCCCGTTCCCACACCGTATGAAACGCCTGCGGTGGAGGATACATTAAGTCATGCACACATAGGAGCGATGCTTTTCACGAGCAGCACAGAACTCACAGGATTATTTCTTTAACTGATTTAAAGGGTTTAAGCGAAGAATGTTTTTTTTTAACAAAATGAACTTTCATGAATCGGCTTCGACATGTCTTTAATTACTCGACAAGAATCATGTTTTTTTTTTTTTTCTTCTTTGAATAAAGTGAAGGTTTCCCACTGAGAGTCATGGCTTCAATAATAAGTGAATTCTAACTGAGACTGCTTATTCTAACTGTGTGTGAGTGTGTGTGTGAAACCAGTAGTTACTTCACAATGTAATATTTCTAAATTTGGGATCCAAACTGTAAAACATACTTGCTTTTCCCTGTGAGACAAAGTATTATCAACAGGAGTGTCATCTCTTATTAATACAACAGAACTTATTCTACACAGTACTCAGTATTGATTTCAGCAGCACAAATACTGAGAAAACTTATTTAAATCCTTTGGATTCCTAAAGATAATAGTGTATGACATGACCGGCTAAGTCTGCTGAAGTGAGAGAGAGTGAAGGAGTAACAAAAGCTTAAGAGTTGATGGCCAGTTTTTAATGCTAATGCTCCAAAATGAAGCTTAGAGCTGCATCACAGTATTTCGACGTGGAGTTTGAAGCCTTGACTTGACGGCAGTGGCAGTATTTGTTGATCTTGTTGTAGCGTTGGATGTGCGCAGGGTTTTACATGTGTTCCCTCTGCTGTATTTACATATACCGCGCGCTCGTAGCCTCTCAACATTCTGCGTATGAATAATGTAGCATCACTGATGTTGTCTTCAGTTGTGCTTGTTGCCTCGGGCAGCAGACGCCACGCAGGGCTGCTCAGTATTTGTTTTTGCTTGATATAGGTTTGTTTTGTTGCTTCCGCAGGAACGTACTTGACAAATGAGGCCAAAGGAGCGGACGATGCGCCCGACGCCGACACAGCCATCATCAACGCTGAGGGCAACCACGCGCACGCGGAGGAAAAGAAAGAATACTTCATTTAGACTGCAGAGGGAGCTGTGCAGCTCTCTCCTTTCTCCATTCTCTCTTTCGGTCGCTCTGTCTCTTATTCTCTCGTTCCGTCTCCCACTTTTCTTCTTCACCTCTGACCACTGCTGCCGTTGTGTCGACAGGATGCCCCCGCAGGCAGCCCACACACACACACACACACACACACACAGAAGCTCCCCATGTGTGTTCCTCCTCTCTCCCTTCACTGGGTCCATCTCTTATCGTTTGCATCGTGTCTTTTATTTTTTCCTGTATTTGGATATTTCTTTATTTTCAGCAGATGTTTTCAGACAGCTTGCCGCTGCTGTTGCCCTTTCACACTTTGTTTTTGTTTCTTTTTTTTTTTGTTCTCATCTTTTGACATGAACACATGAAAATTTGTACCACTTCTCCCCCTGACCCTGTCCCCTTCGCCCCCCTTTTCTCCTGTTTCCCGCGAAGCAGACACCAATCACACGTCGAATTTCCCTTTGTTCACACACGTCCACAAACACACATATCATATCTCACATCAACACGGTGCCTAAAAATACAGACGCCATTGAACTTCTGTCAATGCCTTCATGTATCGTCTGTCGGTAGCAATGTAAATGCTTTGTAGGTGGTTAACTGGACCATCATCTCATTGCTTAGCTCACAGCTTTTGATTATGATTATGCATTGCGTTTTCTTTTTTATTCTTATTATTTGAATGAGGATATGTGCTGTTTACGCCTTATACATGTCTATCACACTGAATATGGTACTTCTAGACGATCCACCTCTCCCGACCCCCGTCCCCCCCCCCCCCCCCCCCCCCCCCCCCCAAACAGACTTGTAATTAAATGGTCGACCCTTGTAAGATAAGACGAAGGTTTTGTGTAACACTGTAGCAAGGTCTGTCAGATAAGTGTATAATATGAGTTTCATTCTTAGGGTAGGAGTAATTAAAGGGTAGTGTGGTTTTGTTTAGAGCAGAGAGTACACACCAAAAATACGCGAAAGATGCTACGAGAAGCGTTCCATAACAGGCTCAATCAAGTATTTAAAAGACCATTAATCGCTGAATCTGCTGTCCACGTGTACTTTTATCTGTATATTCCTGCACTGTTCGGGCTGCAGTTTAGCAAAACGCCAACACCATCCGTGTCATCTGGACAGCTGTCAGTAGTTTGTGATTCACACAAAGGGTCCGGTTGTACAGGAAGAGTTGTTCTCCTCTCTCTAGAAGCTGTAAAATAAAAAAAAAAATTGTATTGAAATGAGTTTAGCTTTTCACTTTGAAGAATTTTTCCTTATGTTCATGTCACATGAAAGTAATGTTAGGGCTTAAGGACCCCATGAAATGTAAAAGAAACCATTAGGTATTAAAACCAAAATGCAATTAAAGGAAATACGTTGGAAGTTTTGGAGTTTGTAAATAGCTTCCCGTAATTGTCTTTGCTCATTTTCACACCTCGGTCGAGGTACAGGCAGCTTCCTACGATTACTGGTTCATTGGTAAGCATTCAGTGAAATTATTTTTTCAGCAAACAAACAAACAAGTCGAACTGCAGGCCCACTTTGTATTCGTTTTGCCACTTCCGGATCGAAGCTCAACTGCTTTCTAGAAACTGCTCTGCTACTATCACCAACAAGCCGTGCTTCTTTTTTTTTTTAATTCTTTTTTATTTCACTCCCTGAAAGTTTTAACTTTGATTTTCATTTCATGGGGTCTTCGGGCAAGAAAAAATTAAAAAAAAACAAAAAAAAAAGAAAATAGTCGAAGAGCTGGTGTGAGTGCTGGGTCATATATATATGCAGGGGCCTCCTTTCCAAACCTTAAAACTGAAGATAAAGCAAGAAGCACAAAAATGTCTGAATGAGTTACTGTGTTCTTTTGCCAACAAACAGACTGCCTTGAGGAAAATGGAACCAAGAAGATGACAAGGCTTTCTCTGATTCAATTCTGAATTTAAAATCAAAATGGGAAAAAAAAGACAAAAAAACGCAGTGCATCTTTTTTGAAAAATGTAAGCAAAATCATGTTTTTATATTTAAAAAAAAAAAAGTTTTTAATTTTTTGGTTTAAATGCTCCCTGCTGTATATTGTGTCTGCTAAAATGTGGTTGACTGTGAAAATTGCTGTTAAATTCTGGATTTCTGTATTTCTTCAAATTTGTATATTAGCCACCTTACCTGTTTCCTTTTTTTTTTTTCTTCTTTTTCTTTTTCATCACGTAACCCTTATTGGAAAACTTTTAAACAACTGTATTTTTGTTTTGGCACAAGGCATGTATATAATGTGTGACAACTAAATTTTGGTAATACACATTGGCATGTTTTTGTTTCGTTCTTTTTCACATTTAAGTTACTCAGAATGAAGCGACGCCAGAGAGAGTGACGGTGAAGGTGTGTTTGCAGCCTGATTTTGGAGAGGCAGAGGTTTCTTGTGTGCCCTCTGGTGCAACAGATCTGAAGGATTAGGTTTTGTAGGAACGAGGACAAAACTGGAGAAGAAGCGTGACGTGTGTTCACAGACAATGTGCTTTTTGTTTTTCACCAAATCCTTAAAATAACATTTGGAATTGTAATTTACAGACATATACACTCTATAAGAAACATTGCCTTTGTTGTTGGCGGCGGGAAAGATAGGACAACTTAACTTAGTAAACCTTTTAGTTCCATACATCCTCTCCATTCATTTTTCATAAGTTTGCTGGAATTTGGCGGATTTCCTCTCACGTGAATGAGTGATAAACACCTAAAGGCTTAAAGGCAAAGCACTAATCTGCTAAGAGGGAGCAAATTATTACCAAGGGCAATAAAATCGTGGGCCCAGCTGTCTCCAATTCAGTGGCCAATTTACAACGTTATGCAAATAAGGTCAGCAAGTAAGGTCTTTCTGGATGTGCTGTAACTCGGTGCTGGAGGGAATCACAGGTTGGGGATCGCCAGGTTAATCGTCTCCGTTTGTGCATTACATTTAGAAGGCATTAAAGCTGGAACACACACCTTTAAGCAAAATGTAAAAGAAATATTTCTTAGTTTGAAAGTGCAGGTATCCTGCAGCGGCTCTCTCCCTTTTCACTCTCTAAGCCCCTCCCACTGGGGCCAAATCCCAGTGCAAAGCCTCATTGGTCCAAATCCAGTTAAATCACAAGGTTTTCTCCATGTCTGAAATACCTCAGCAAATGTTTCTTTACTTCTTTTATCTACTTTTTGAATAAAACTTCCTTCTTTTCTGTTGCTTTGTGATTGGAAGCTGTATTTCCATCACCTTAGGCCTTACACCTGAACCAGTCCACCAGTTCTCTTCTTCTTTATCAACTAGTCTGCTACTCGGCCTGACTGGTAATTTTTTTTGTCATAAATGTGAAAATACTTGAGCAAGTATCTGAAAAAACCAAGTCCTCATGTCCCGGCTGTGTAGTTCTACAGGTGACTGAACATCAGACATGAAGTCAGCGTTAATAATTTAAAAGATTCAAGGCCTGTTTTATTTAACATTGCTAAATACCAGGAATATATTTTAAGATTTTGATCTTCACTTTGTTCTCAGCAGCTAAAAAAATACGATATGGAAAATAAACCTTGTCTGCTTTGACTGGTGACTGCTGCGGCGTGGAGGCAAAGAATAAAGATCCACAGCAGAGTACTCTGAAAATAACCGAAGAGTCCTTCACCGGCGTTAAACCATTTATGAGAACTGAAGGGGGAAAACGCACTGAATAAATCTGGTAGCTGTTTTACCCGGGAGGTTGCCAACAGTGTCTTGGTTGGATGTGAGATCGGACCTGGGCGTTCAGCTTTTAAGATCAGACCCCGTGATAGATTCCTCCATAATACTGCTGCGGTACATTTTTCCAGATGTATATAATTCATGTTTGCCTGTTTTCCTTTGCTTTTCGCCGCTGTCTTGAACGGTTACAGTTTGAATCAACATTGTCGGACAAGAAGCCGTCTGACGTAGAGCAGGAAGAGAATTCATATCAATCAGTCATAGTGCTTTTTAATACAAGATGCTGTAATTTGTTGAGTGTGTGTCGTCCCTCCTGGCCTCCTTGAGCTATGGCTGTGCATGGAAGCAGCAGCTGTTATAAACCAGAATCAGGACTATATATATAGGAAGATCCTGCTGTATCTCTATACTCAATCAATATGATACCAGCTTCTTTCAAAAAAAAAAAAAAATTGGGCCCAGATACTTAAAAAAGAAGAAAGAAAGAAATGTTCATAAACTCAATTCAATGCAAACAGTGAGTCACTCTCTGAAGCCTGGATCCAGCGCCAAGAGGAGATTAATGAAAAGAAAAAAAAAATAGTCATGTGTTTCCACATTTCAATTTCTCATGGACATCATGAAGGTTTTTTTTTCCCAGTGACACCAAAAAAAGATCCGCCTGCCCACCCCAGCTTTAATGAGTTCTTTTGGAAATGCACAAACGTTCCCACAGTTTCTTTCTGCAGATCCGCCGCACATCAGTCAGTCAGACAACTAAACTAAGAACAGAAGTCAGGAAAGCTGTCATTGGGAGATCTTTATTTTTAGTAATGTATCCTACTGTTGAACATAAACCTGCTGAGAGGCCTGCTCTTTTAGTTCTTAAATAGTGTCAGGAAAATGCATTTGTGGATCGAGCAGCAAAATTCCTCTTCATGATTCCACCAATGCATGAAACTTGCACATGTCCCACAATAAGAAGTCCAAATAAACAGGCTTTCCAGCAGTATAAGATGTATTGCTAAGAAACATCACTGTTTAAAAGAAATAAGCTCCCATGCACAAATATCTTTATTTTTAGTGAGTGTAGTTAATTTGCAGGCTTAACTTCCACAGACATCTTTAAAATATCTTGTGTGTTACTTGTGTGTGTAGATACAAAAATCACAGCAGTGTAATCTTAATTTTTTTCTTCTCTTTTCACTTTTCCATTTTGTTTCCGCTCATTGTGTCTTAAATCACCGATGTCGTCGATCACAGTTTTCTGTTACTTTCCACTTCTCTACCATTTCAGAATCGTCAGGACGGCTGTGGGGATCTGTTGATTCTGGGGTTGGACAAACAGGCTATTTTATATTAAACGAACACTGAGAATTAACTAGGTGATGAGTCGGTGTCGGCGTTAGAGACAAAACAGGTGCCATTTACTGAATTATGCACTCTGACTAATTTGATGGATAGTTTTTCTTTCTGCAAATATTTGTTTTGACATGGCAGTAATGAGCTAAATTTGTTGCAAATGGCTTTTTATAATCATTTAGACCAAACCTGAATCTCGTTTAATTTGTTTTTTTTGTTTTTTTGTTTTGTCTTTAACTGCTTGGCACATGCACCACCATGCACTATTTTACTACGACAGAATCAAGCGCAGCGGTTTTTATCTTGCGTGTCTCAGTCAGTGTTTCTTTGTTGTTGTCAGTCGAAACTAAGCTTTAAACATGTTCCCAACATACATTTGTTAATATTCGCTACATCGTGGGCCTCTAATTTCATCCTGGCAGCAGCGGCAGTAATGACAGAGCTGCGGTGCCATTTTCATTGGGCATAAGTCCATTTTCTGGGATTGTGTGTCACTAATTTCCTGGCTCCCGACAAACCCACTTTCTTCATCTGAAGGTGTGAGTGGTCCAGACGAGGTTGTGCATTTATGCAGATTAAGCAGTGCAACACTGACAGTGATTTTTTTTTTTTCTTCTTCTTCTTCTTTTTTGGCATGAAATTGCATCCAATTTCGCAAACAATTTTCATGTTTGAGGAGGCACACACAGAGACCAGTGCGATATGACAAAATAAAAACCTCTCATGTGTTTTGTTTTTGCCTCCTACACTGTAAATGTGGTGTTTTTTAACCTAGCAGAGATTTAAATGCACATAAAATACATCTTTAATGTGATTAAAGCTGTTTCGAGGATAATGGGCTGAATAAAAAGCTGATTTCTACCAGTCTTAATCCACAATTGCTTGCAGTTTGTAGTAAAATGACATTTTCTCCTGATTGAGCTCACAGTGGGCATCAGATGTGTTTTGCCTTTACTTGGCAACAGACAGCAATGATAGAAAATGTGTCTTAATATACTACAAGCCAATGTTGGTGTTGAGCTAAAATTAGTTAAATATACAGATTAGGCCTACAGAGTGACTTGATACAACCACATATCGGTATATTATGAAATGTAAAAAATAATGCTAATGTAGAGAGAAGAGCAGATCGTACAGGAGCCATTCATGAGACAAGCTGATGGGGTTTGTTGAGGCTTGTCGAAAGTTCTGTTGATGATACGGCACTGTGTATTCATCCTGCTATAGCTTTTTTTTTTTTTTTTTTTTTGTAACCACAATGCACCAGTGAAATCTGGTCTCAAAATTTAGCAGTGAATTCACACACTGTTTTTTTTTTTTTATTATTCTTATTATTTTTTCATTTGGCTTCTCCCTCAGTTACCAGATATTTGAGGAATTATTGACTGAAACTATATCAGCTCCTTTTTCGTAAAGGGATGGATATCTATGTAAGTAATGAACACTTTCAGTTCATTTCTGTCTGAAAAGGCTATTTTCAGATGGTACTGGTTTGCGTGTCTGTTTTCTCTCCCGGTTCTGCACTGAGCAGCAGCGACGCTAACGTGGCATGGCCTTCCCCCGTCCCGTTTCTCCTCCTCCGACCCTCCGTCTGTCTTTGCTGTACAGTTTGGCTTCAGTGCAACTTCTCTGCTCCTCTGCAATATTGACACTAGATCTAATCAGCCCAGTTTTAATATCATCACACTGATGACAACAACATGTGACACAATCACATGAACTGGTGTGTGTGGGGTTTTTTTTTTCTTTTCTTTTTTTTTTTTTCTTTTTTGAAATTACACCTTTTTGTTTGTTTGTTTGTTTTGCATCTCAGGAATATGTTTGATTTAGTTTATTTTAATTTTTTTCCTTTCCTAAAACGGGGACTTGTGAGCACCTCTCACCCTGCTCATCCCCGTATGCTGACACCATGTATTTGTTGAGTTTTAGATGACCACAATGTTAATAAAAAAATACCCAGTGATTCTTCAGTAACTCTGTCACTCTGCTGTCATTGGACTATTAGGCTTACGGAACCGTTTTTTGATATGATCACTGACTTGAAATACTGAGAATTTAGAAATATGCTGCAAATAATCATGAGTTTCAAGAATGATAGGTGTGTTTTGACAGAACCTAATTTTAGCTTATGATATGTAAGCAGTTCAGTGCTTTTTTTTTTTGTCTTCAGCCATGATGTTTTTCTTGTAGCAACACACATCTTCATGTATATCAGTCTTTAGCTGGAAGGTGCCGTTCGGCACTGTCACTCACTAAATACAGAATATCCACAGTAAAGTTCAGTGAAGGTCGGCATTAGTGCTAGAAATAAGTTAGTGCAGCTTCTGATGTATTGGTAAAATAAGGGGTTTCATATCAAGCTGTACTGACAGAGCTTGACTTGGTATATAGCACCATAACGGAGGTGTTTCTCTCCCATTGTCTGTGGGATTTATTATATTTAATTTAGAGGTTCGTATGTATGAAATGAAAATTGTTGAATAAATAGTTGCCAAAACATCTGGATAAGCCTGATTCAGTTTTTTTTAGTCATCACACACACACACACACACACACACACACACACATGGACACATGTTCGTAAATTTCTATTAACAACAACAACAATCAAAGTTGCATTTTTTACACTGTGTGCTGTTGTTGCCATCCAGTTTGTCATGTGGAGTCTTCCATCTGTCTCTGGTATTTTCCCATGTTACCTGGCAGTCGATATATTCTGCAACGCTTCAGAAAAAGCAGCACCAACTCAGTGTGTGAGAAGTCTCACAGTAGTGCAGTGGATGCAAACGGCACTGAAACAATGAAGAAAACCTGTGGCTCATTTGGACGGTGAAGTCTGTGTTGCTGCGGAAGAAATCATTTGAGGAATTTTAAATGTGTGCAAAAAGACAAAAAAGACAAGAAATTACACGTCATAGTTTTCACCCAAAGTTATTCATGCAAAGAAGTGACAGAAATAACAAAAATAAAAAGCAATTGTAATTCACCACTGACCATTTTGGCTCAGAGAAAAAGACGGCATTTGGCATTGATCCATATTTAAAGGCAGAACTGTGTTCACTGTTCACTAATAATGGAGATTCCTTGAGTCGTGGTTCAGTGCAGCATCATTCCTGCTCTGACTGCAGTCCTGCTTGAGCGTTTGATGATTTGTTGTTCACTATTAGTTTGCACTGTTGGTGGTGCGATCTTCAAAGTTTTAAGATCCGGTTTTCTGTTCCGCTTGCACTTCCAGTGGCTCTTTTCATCCCCCTCTTGTTTATCTCTTGTCGTGACCCTGCGGCGGCACCGACGGAGGCGGCCATGTTGTTTGTTTTTTATTGCCATGTGAGCGCTGTAAAGTGGGAAACGGGACTTTTCCAAATCCCCGTTCCCAGCTGCACTGAAGCAACATTTCTTTCAGCATCAGAATCATTGATTCAGGAGTGAAGAAAACATGGATTTATAAGATTTAACAATCACTTCACTATACTTTCTGTAACTTATCCCTGTGTTTGTGGAACAGGTGCTATATAGTGCTGGAGTGGGATTTGGGTTTTACAACTTATGGGTTTAGATTTCAAATGCATTGCAGTAAATCCATAAGACTGTAAGTATGGCATGCTGTGTGCACTTATTTGTAAAAGGCTTTGGTTGTGGTGAGATTCAGGATATTGGCTCCAGATATCACTGTCTGAAGGACATGAAGTGAAAATGGTTTAAACCCTCACAATTATTAGCGTTCCGACGGCATCAGGAGAGTGGAGAATGAGCAGCGCTGTAAGGAAAAATGGAGCACATAAAGAGGAATATGAGAAAATGAACCAGGAGAGACCCAGAGAAGGTGTGAATGCCGCTGAGTGTGAGAGACAGGAATGAGAGGTATCTGGACTATTTCAGTGAGTCAGAAAATGACGGCTGAGAGAGCAAATTAAGTAATGGCAATAAGATGTCATGTTAGACCGAAAAACGCAGCTGCAATCAACCCATCTGTCAGGAATAAATACAGCCTGGAGAGGGATGCATTTTTGTAGCCGAGGTACGATTCTGCTCCTGATGAAAAGTGAGGGGTCAGTGAAAAACTCAATTACCGCTCAATCAATCAAAGCAGCTTTGTGAGCCGGCTCAGAAAGAACAAGAACAACCAGGCAGAAATGACTTTCCATCCAAATTGTTACTCTGCATAACTGCTTTTGTCTCTCTTTATTGTCAAACAGGATTCAGTTTCCAGAAGGTTTGTATTCCCCTGGGGAAAATACGGCAAAAACGTTCAGAAATGTTTCTAAGTTTTCCATTTTCATTGTTGGAGTTTTGCTAAAGAGGAGGGAGGAATAACTGGACAGACGGAAGAGACAGGTGGGATGAAATACAAGTTATGAAGTGATTTATTTTTTTCACTGCTTCCATGTATTCTACATTCTATAACTGCCTTTCTATTCGTCAATGAACAAGTTTTATCTGTCAGCCATCGCTCTGTATTCTTTTCACACACAGAACAGCTCAGAAGTCTTGAGAATTTTTCAAATATAAATAAATGAATAATGAATGACCAAAAATTCAACTTTGTTATGGCGTGAGCTGATTGGAAGGTGACCCCTGACTGCCATTCGAAAAAAAAAAAAAAAGCCCCGGAGCATCAGCGGCCACAGAGGTGTGATATTAAACTGAGAGATGATCGCTACATGCACTGCCCTGAGCATGCCAATGTGAGCAAACTGTTTAAAATTTCCTGCTTTGGTGCCACCCGTGAAACGACAAGGGAGCAAAGCAGGATGAGGAATAAGTGCTAATATTGATTGATGCATTCATTTAGGTTTGCCGGCGCATGGCTGTTTGGGAATGAAGAATAGGCCTCCTCTGTGCCCAATAACAGCGTCAGCACGGCCGTGCTGAATCCTCTGACACATATCTAAAATGTATGAGATAAGTTGTAAAATCAGTCTTTTGTGTTCACAGAGTTTGATGTTTTGGTGGATGCCACTCCAGTGTTTGTTGCACAAAATCTGCAACCACTGCTGCTTTGGGTGGTGGCTCAGTTTCCATTGTTCTGTCAGCATCTTCAAAGTCTCCACGCTGGTTTCTTCTTGTTAAACATCCTTTGATGTCCTCTACGTTCCTCACTCTTCTGCCGACAGATCTGCGCAGGCATATTAATTTCACTTCCGATGCCATCTGCTGTAAGGTGAGGAGGGGACAAAATACAGAGCTGCTGTGTTAAAGCACATTTTTTTTCCTTGAAGTTTTACATTCAAAGCAGCCGTGTCTCGAGCCTCTCCCGTGTGTTCAGGCTCTGTGCTGAGATCTGTGGCCTGAACAGCCATTTCCACGTCACTTCCTGCTCCTCACAGACCTTTGGATCGGTTCAGAGCAGAGAAACGAGCCAGGCAACAGTAAATTAACTAAGTGAATTAAAGTTCTTCTTCTTGAGACATTGACATAATAAGCTCAATTTTGAAGACTCGAAAAATCCCGTTAAATAAATTAAATAAAACGTTAATTTGTTTTGATTGCAAACACATTTAAAATTATATACTTTATTCGAGTGATATATTGGGAGGACACTTATATGTCCAGACCCCCTGTGATTTTCCTCCTGTGTGTAGTACTAGAATATTCTCTGTTCAGCAGATAAACCTCTTCCCTGCCCCTCGGTTTAACTTTAGAGGCGAGAACTGCAGAAAAGGGATCAGCCAATTAGAAACAAGCATGCAGATGGCTGTGCTAAAGAAAAGAGAGGGATCTGCTAGTTTGTCTCTCTTTTTTTTTGAAGACTGCCACACAAAGACCGCTCTAGATGAAGGGGACCCTTTGCACGCACGCACACACGCACGCACTCACGAACACACAACTGTCGGCAAGTGTCACTCTCTGAAAGTGCCACGCCGTGGAGGCTCACACCTGCCCACCGCTGTCATTCTGCCAGCTGTGAGAGCCGGAGCTGTCTGCAAGGCATCAGCCGCCCCATATGCAAATACGTCCCTCTTCTTTATGATGCGGAGGCACCGGCTCACATATCTACTCGCCGTCTTTAAGTCCTTTCAGTTGGAGACACTTCACTCTCCCCGTCTATCAATCCCGATCGCTTCTTCAGCCATGATATCGCTCCCTTCAACACACAACACTTACCTCGTCTTCATTCGCCGCCTCGCCCTCCTCCTCTTCTTCCTCCCGTCCAAGCCGGACCCGTGTTTACCTCGCGGTGTGATTCACTCCGGAGGATGACAGAAAAGATGTTAGCCGCCTTTGATGTTCAATAATTGTGCTGACCGTGTGTTTGCCGCAGCCTCGCCCACGCATAGCCCGGGTGCACACTTACACACTTACGCTCCATAAACAGTTTGCTGTGATTCAAGATGCCATCAGAGGGAGAGAGAGAGAGAGAAAAAAAAAAGGGCTTTGATGTCTACAAGGTGTACTTTGAGGGAATTTTCCCCACATGAGCTTCCTGAGCTCCTCAAGCAGCTCTCTTTTGACTTTTGTGAAGCTGAGACCAAAGAGCAGAGGTGATCGTGCAGGTGACCTCCCGTTAAGCCGCTTTCACGGTGACGGCGCCACATGTGAGAGGGACGAGAAGACATCTTTCATTTGTGGTGGAAACAAAATAAAGTAAAATTCTGAGGCGCAGCATTTTAACAGCCCGGCCGTCTCATCCCTGCAAGCTGTTTTGATGTCAAATGTCACTCAGCCACAAATGGCTGAGTGACATTTGACAGGAGAAGTACACAGGAGAGGGGAATACACGGTTTGGGGATTATTTTTTTATTTGTAAAAATCTGACCATCAGATGTTAAGATGCCGACAACAGGCCTGAACATGACAGACAAGAGTGTATGGTGCCTTTTATCAATTGGGTTCATGATGTACATGAAGAGAATTTAATCGCAAAATATTTATAATTCTACTGAAATTACAAATAAAAGGTTGAAATTATGAAGGTATCTTCCAGCAAAACGCGGCCGAAAGTTTTTCTACAGCTCATTTCTCAAGGAAGCACATCTCCGTGAACGCTGGCAGTGTGGACACGGAGCTAATAGCGGATGTGCAGTTTCACATCTGAAGTGATAATAACAACATCGCTGCACGGCTGTCCAGAGAAGCTCATTTCACGTGAGACTCCAGTGTAGTCGGAGTATATCGCGGTGGAATGTGAGCTTTACGGCGGGATTGCAGAGCATCAGTCCGCCTGTGGCTGGATGCTGTCATGGTTGCAGCGGTCCTGCTAATTTATATCTGCTGCACAACAAATGGAGGATATAAAAAGGCCTCGGGTCTGTCGATTCGAGAGTCCGCATTTTTAGGACACAGCTGCAAATGATGAGAAAGCATGGTGGGTTTTGTGTGTGTGAGAGAGAGAGTGTGTGTGTTTGTGCGTGCGTGCATGGCCTCATTAAATTGCTGAAAAGTTCTCATGCTTTATTACAACAGATTACACTCTCTTTACATTGGTGTTTAAATTTCATGCACACACACACACACACACACACACACACACACACACAGTGCTGATAAACACACAGACAAACACACACCGCTTAGCATACGTTGTGCCTGTTTGTGTGCTGCATGTTTAAACCTAAAACGAGGCAATTTCCTCTGCTCCGACGTCGGCAGCTATTCTCTTCCGCTGCCTCTCGTCTTTGTTCGTGTCGGCGTGAGTCGCACAAACTCAAAAGTATTCTCGCCGAAGCTTTTGCAAAACGTTTCAAAATGCGCTCGCTGATTGAGGCACAGCTCCGGTCCATGCAGAGCACCAAAGGTTTGCTCGTTCTGGCTGAGGCCCGGTGAGTCGGCAGACTTCACAGCTTTCGCCCGTTCACAGATGTGCGGCAGCGACGTCCAGTCACATGAACTCACGCGGACCGCACACGCCTCACAAGCTGACATCGGTGTTCACACGCTCGCAACAATGTCCTCCGCGAGGCGCGCCAAACATCCACAGGTCACGGCGCGCTGCGCCTCTGCAGTGGTCGGCCAGCTGTCGGCCAACTCTCGCAGTTCAGATGTCAGCGGGACAGAAGCGGAGTTTTTGAGCGTTTCATTGGACGGCGTCCGCCCCGTCTGAGGCCCATTCAGCAGACCTGGACTCACCACAGTGCGGAGGAAGAAAGATCCGCCGCTGGGCTGTTTATTGAGTGACATGACATGTTTTGGCTCGGTGGAGATGCTGCATTCATGGCAAAGCATGTAAGCTGGCGGTGGCAGCGTCGACTGTGACTGTTCCTCATCACTGCTGTGTCGCTGTTAGAAATCTTTGGCTTCGGTAAAATCACATCAGAGGAACTCGTGCTTAGAAAGTCTGCATTGGCGACACTAAAAATCTTTTGGGGTTATGTTGTCTGCTGCCTGACGGTAACCTTGTGAAGTCAGACTGGATGTTTTCTGCGGCATTAGTTCATATCATTCGGATGATTCACTCCGTTCACTTTATGTCTGTTCAGATCAAAATACAATCGTGTCTGAACTTTTACTGATTCGCTCAGCGTCAAGGGAAGAGAAGTTTGTATAGCAGTGGTGCATTGTGGGGGAAATATATCTTTGTGTCAAGATACCAGTACTTTCATGCTCTGTAATTCTATCCATCCGTCTCCTCAGAGAAGTCGGTGGCTGAAGGCAATCACAGCCGACAATGGAGAGAGGCAGAATGCATCCTGGATAGGTCACCAGTCCATCACAAGGCAAGCACAGGGACAGACAATCAAACACACACACACACACACACACACACACACACACACACACACACACACCATACTCCAATTACCATCAAACATAACCTGCACAAAAACAACATATCCACAGAGAGAACATGCAAATCCCGCAGAGTACAGCCTCCAATATCCAGGATCTATTTAGTCTTTCTGAAAATCTTTCTGTTAAAAATGTAAATCATTTTTGCTCTAGTAATTAGGACCTTTGTTTTTTCACTTTTGTATTAGTTCAATGTGAAGAATAAATCCAGGAGAAAGCAGCGGTTCTGGAAGCGACCGTACGAGTCTCAAACCAGATGTCAGGAGTAATTTCTCCTCGCAGTGCGAAACTGCAGACAGACACTCCCCAGCTGTAAGAATGACAAAGGGCTGAAAGAGTTGTAACTTTATCAGAGGTTACGAAAAGGTCGGGATGAAGCAGGTGTTTTTGTCCGCGAGCCCTGACTCCGCGCACCTCTCTGTTCATGCACGCTACCCCCTCCGGTTTGGCCAGAGGTAATGATCTATGTCGGGAGAAAGGTACAACTCTACGCCGAGGCGCTACACGGGGGTCAGGGTCACCTTTAAACAGATGTTATGGCAGAGGCTGCTGCCAGTGCTTCGGGACATGGGTCAGTATTAAGCAGATGTTGCGGAGCAGAAGGGATTAGAGTGTCACATCCTCTTTGAGCTGACTAAATGCTGCTGTCTCTGTGAAGAGACCCCCTGCTCGCCACTGCGATAGCGGGAGTCCAGCTTTTATACTGTTGCCATGGTGTCTGAGAGATGATTGTTAAGGCTGTATATTGTGAAAATGCACCATTGAACCCGGGGACTCTCCGCCGCTGTCACGTCCGTCAAACCGCTGTCTGACAAATATGTACTTTAACTGAGAGGTGAGCAGACAAATCCCCTCTTTAATTCCAAGGGAGGACAATTAATCATTAAAATATCAGCTTATGAGCTGAAGTTTTCTAAATGAGACAATATTTGTACCACATTTACACAATTGAATAGTCCAATTTAGTCTCACTGCAACAACTTCCTTGACAATTTGATCATTTAGCAGTGGATTAAATGCATTTGAAGTTGTTTCTGAGTCACTGCAATCTCTGTGAAATCGTGGCAATGACAACTAATTAAGTTGGCGCCGAGTGTTTAGAGCAAAACAGCACAGCGGTATACCTTTAAATGACAAATTGCAGTCAACACAAAGCAATGCATGTTTCTCATCAAGGGCTTTGTGAAGGAATTCAGTGAAATGAGCTCTGATTGTAGATGATGGCAGTTTGGCTAATCTCCAAAATCCTGCTTGCAATGCATAAATAATGAGATGATTTTCAAAGCATGACGAGCAAGCTGGATTAAAGATATTATGTATGTCTACAGATGTAACTACCAATCATGGAAGTACCGTTTCAGTAAAGGGGGGAATTAGAAACAATTCTACGAGCCAATTATTTTAGGATTTTTCAAAAAATTATACAGCATTTTCAGATGGGGGAAATTATCCATCATCTGAGTGATATACTTTAAAGAAAGTGTGTTTACACCTTTTTCTTGCTTCATTTGCTCTTTTTATCCATGTGCTTGGATTTACTGAAAAGTCAAAGAAAATGAATCACAGATTTGCTTATTTGTGTCATCTCAACATTTTGACCGATATGTATACCGAATAAAGTAAATCAATAATTGTGCAAATAAATAAACATTCAAATAAATGAAAATTCTCATTTTCCTGAGTCTGAGATCTTCGAGTTTGTTGATAATAAGAAAGATGTTATTTTCCTGTTGGTGGTTACCAGCAGATCATTTTCTCCCAATATCATCTGTCACCTGTATCCTCGACCTTCCTCCATCTCCCGTCTGACTGCATCCATGAACCGCCTCACTGGCCTCCCTCATCTCCACGCTCTTCCCTTTTTTTTTTTCCCACAAGGTCATTCAAGAGTTTCAAACTTTCACACTGAACTTGTGCAATGACGAAGATGCTTCAAAAAAGTACGTGTGATATCACAAATAAATGCCCCACTGTTCACATCTCAAAGTCAGCGGAAGCAAAGCGCCTTTCCCCTTTCAGCCGAACGTGAAGCACTCGCATCAATCTGCATATCCATCACTCCGCCCGGCGAAGGTCAAACATTCAAGAGAAAGAAAAAAGATATATCTGAGTGATGGAGGGGAAAAATGCACCAGAGAGCGAAAGAACAAACAGTGACTGCACTTCTACATAATGATCTCTAAAGACACAAAATTGATCTGAATGGTGTTTTTTTTTTTGGTGCATAAAGTTTGATGATTACAAATCAAATTTAAAATGTTCAGATCCACAGAAACGTGAATTTAATTGTGAGATGTAATGAATTCACTTGACAAATTAAAAGCATTAATTCTTTCGTTCCCGCCGCTCCTCCTCACAAACACGTGGCCCAGTCGGAGCACACAGTCACTATGGTATGATTTAGCTCAGCGGTGTGCTGTTTATTAAAAAATGGGCAGACCGCTGAGTTCGACACCTCCCCACTGTTTCTGAATAATAAGTATTAACATCTCCTCGGTGAAAAATGCTGCAATCGAGCAGCGATCGCGCCTGTTTCTGTGTGTTTGTTGTACATGTGTGACTCTGTACAAACAAATGCAACTGAGTTATGACCTTATTTGAATTAACCGGAAGGCTTTGTTGTATAGCGAGAGCTTTATTAATTCATGAAACTATCATGCTGTCACTCTCCCTCCCGAGGTGATTAATATGTCCGCGGCGGAGGAGAAGTGAATCCCCTGGAGAAAAATATGCACCACGAATCCTCTATCATTTATCTATGCTGTGTATTTGTATAGCATGATAAATCAATTTTCATTATCCTTCTAGTCACATCAAGTGCTACTTTGTATACTCTGCATGCGGAAGGGCCACAATAATGCATACAGGGCACACTGTCGTCGCAGAAAGTATATTTTATGGAAAAGTGTCAACCGTTTTTACATATTTGGATGAACAACCTTAATTTGTCTTTGATAAAGTGCCCGTCGATGAAAACAGTGCACTAAGACAACACAGTGAAGAAATCCTGGCTTCATCTTTTATTTATTTACCAAACTGACACAAATATTTGTCACAATCTTATTGTTCAGTTTTGTACCGGATGGTTTATGTTCTCCTCATGTCTGATTTTACCATGTTGTTGTTGTTGCTGTTGCTGTTGCACAGAAAGGCCCCAAAGCCCGACCAGAGATTTTATCACCGTGAGGTGAGAGTGCTTATCACTCCACTGTCTCCTGGAGAGTTTTATATATATGTCCGTCTGTGTGGCTGTTTCCTGTTTAGTTACTCCTCCAGCCAGCTGTCTTCGGTCCAGCTACTTTCCCTCTGATTTGCTTTTGTCGGATCTGTTTTCCACTCCTACTTTTGTCAGAGTTTTAGCGAACTGCATCTAAATAAGGGCTGCTTTTGAAAATCAGCATCACAAATTCTCTGTTGGATGACTCTCCTGCTGTCATTCTAAAGGGAAGAAGAGGTGTTTTTGCTCGTTAAGGTCTTTCTGAACAATATGTGTTTCTAGAAAAGTGCGGCTTAGACTTGGTAGGGAATTAGGTACATGTTGTAACATTTATTGATATATATTGTCACTTTTAGGACCTTTTGTCCGGATATGAATAAAAATGTCAAATGACAAGAAGTCTTCATTTTCGCAACTTTAGTGTGTTTAAACCGGTGAGTAGAAAACATCACATTGAAGCAGTTGTACTGAATTATGGCCTCTAACTGGAGCTAGAAGACTGTAAATTCCACACATCTGCAACTTTTATCAGCAACAGAGCTGTTTTTGTCACTTTCAACCACACAACAGCTATTTGTGTAACTCCTGAACAGTAAAGTGTCCATCATTGTGTGAGTGTTTGCATGATACACAAACGGTTGTTTTCAAAGCACACACTCACACATGCCACTAAGCAAAGTGTTTAAAGGCATGGATTCATCATCCACACGGGTCTCCTTGCTGATTTTACCAGCTACGCTCCACATCTGACCAATCAGTGTTCAAAAAAACAGACAAAAGTGCAAATGAGGAGATGGCAACCCAAAAAAAAGAGCCTAAATCCAGAGGTAGTAATACTGAAAAACGAAAGGATATTCATTCATATTCATCTCATAAGTATCTATCTTTATTTAAAAGTACTTATTATTTTGTCCAATCGCACATCGGTTTCCCTTAAATAGTTTAACCATCTCCATCATTGGCATACTTCTCCATGTTTGTTTCCTGCCATGTGCTCTCTGCATTTCAACAAGATTTAAATCTTGGCTTTGACTTAGAAATTCAGCAAACCCTTCATCTCCTCTGTTCTGAACCGTTCCCCGGTGGATTTGGCAGCGCGTTGTGTTGCGTTGTCCTGGTGGAAAGGTCCCCTCTCAGTTTAACTTTTGCCGTTGGACAGATGGTCTTGCATTATCTTCAAGCTATCTTTCTGTGTTCAGATGCAGAATTCGCGGCTGGCTCAGTGACGACGAGCTGCCCGATCCCAGAGGCGGCGGTTCAACTCTGAGCTCTTCCTGCCACCGTGGTTCACAGCTGGCACGAGCCTCGGTTCGCTGTCTTTGGTCTGCATGTCTACTGTTACTGTGCCCAAACAACTCCATCTTTGATTCATCTGTCCAGAGCACATTATTCCAAAAGGCCTGCTCTTTGCCTTTTTCACTTTTTCTGGCACGCTGTGTCTTCGCTTTAATGTTCTTTTTGGACAGCCGAGGCGTTTTTCCCTGGCTTGCCTCCCGTACGGGTCAAACTTTTGCAATCTCTGTCTGATTGTGGATGCATACAATTTGTACACTTTGCCACCATCAGTTGCAGCATTACCTTTGAAACCTGTGATATTTTAAAGTGTTTTCCCCCCCTCCCATCATTCAGGGTGCTTTCAAGCTGAATTTGTTGTATCAACCAGAGCAGAGTTACAGAGGTCTGTCTATCTAACAAATTGTTTAAGGCTTTCTGAAAAGATTGAATGAGAAAGTATCATAATTGCTGACTTTATTTAACTTCTGGTACAAAAAAAAAAAAAAAAATCCACCCATAAATCATACTCGTAATGCACTTTCAATACAAGTAAACTAAATTAATAATAATAAATTTTTTTACTGTTTTTCCAATAATGAAAGAGACACATTTATTCCTCTTTTCATTTTCTTTATTTACTTTCCAGCACTGATTTCACTTCGGAGCCCTGAGACATGCCAGAAAGCACTTTAAAATAACCCTGTTTGAGAACTAAATAGATGCTCATGAAAAATATAGAGGGAGACTGAATAAGCGACGGGGAGATACACCAATAGAGATGAGTGACTGAGGTGAAGGACTGTGACATGTCTTTCCTTGATGGGGTGTCAAAATCACTTTTCGCTAATGTCCCTCTTAAACCCTGAATGTTATCACCGCTCCGCACACACACACACCCAGTTACACACACACCTAAGCACTTTTTTAGCTATCTGGTTGGAGCCTCTGAAGCCAGTTTTGTGGGACGGGGAGCTCAGACTGAGAGAACGAGACAGAGAGGAGGAGCAAGGTGAACACTGGAGCAAGGGCACCAATTGGGCAGCGATGACGAGGGAGAGAGTTTGACTCTTTTCTCACCTTGTCAATGGGACGAGTTCATTTTTTTTATACTTCCAAATGTGGATGGATCAAACCAGTGGCTTCTAATGTGGTAATCAGAGGTTTAGTGTTGAGCCAGTTCCCTCTGTTTGTCTTCCAGCGTTCCGCTGAGATTTCTATTTACAATACAGACGTGAGAAATGTGATATTGTTCAAATTGTCACAACGGCTGTGTGACAGAACACACGCACTCGCGTGCTGTCTCGGTTCGGTTCAGTTTAAGTGGACTTTTTTCACAACTATGAACAAGTCAGACACTCAAATTGAGCATAATGACAGAGTTACAGGATGAAGCTGAAGTTTCCTATGAGATGGTGCTAGTATTTGTTATCGTCCTTCATCATTTAAAATTGCTTTTCAAAAAAGTATTTTCCCTCCTTGTAACCTTCAGAACAAATGCATTTAAAAAAAACAAAATTCATCTTCTTCTCATTTCCTGCTTAACCTTACAAACTCAAAAACATCTCTGCGGTCTGATTTACATTAATGTATTAAAAAAGAAAGAAAAAGACTGTCTGGAATAGGTTTTGATTTATGCAAATGGAAATTCATTTAGAAGTGTTTGCTTTTACAGCCTATGGTTTATGTGTCCATGGGGATATTTACCATCTCTGATAACACCTAAAAAAGTCTTAAAAACTTCTTTGTTTTGAGATTTTAGATTTCTTGGTAAAGGTAAATATCAGTTTGATTAGCAAAAGCTTACATTTCCTAATATTTTTTTTTATAGAAACCAAAAGAAACAGTTTTGCTCTGAAGCCCCTGGAGCCCAGAGCAGCTGCTTCATTAAGCTGAAGTGCAGCTATAATTGCCGCTCTAATATCTATGTCCACCTACTTACAGATTAAACAAACAACGAAATGGTGCTTTTTGAATTATTGAAAAAGAATTATCGACTAGCGTGTTGTTAACCGTTTGAGAAACACACACACACACACGGATGAAGAGCTTTATCGTGAGGCCATTCAGGCTCAAGTCCAATTTCCCCTCACTCGTCAATGATAAGCTTTCTCTTTGCCCGTCACTCAGGACTTAGACCGATTCCCCCTCAGCCCACGAGCCCAATTTAGTCTCCGCAAAAATCTATCACGCAGCGATGTTATCTGCAAGTAACCCAATCTCCCCATCATCCTTCCATCTGTCATCCTCTCTCTGCCTCTCTCTCTCTCTCTCTCTCTCTTCATCCCCACCCTTCTCTTACTGAAGTACTACCAGTTCTCCTAATTCCACTCTCACTGTTTCTCAGATTTCTGGAGGACCTCACAAACCAGTCGGATGTGTGGAGAACCGACTTTGCATATAGATCGCATCCCCGGCGACAAGGTGCGGAGAAGAAGAATGTCTCGGTCCTTCACACCTGAAGCCTTTCAGGAATGTGATGGATGAGTTGCATTTAGCTTCGGCAAACTTTAGGGACGTTTCACTGAAATGATTTGATTAATTGCCGACCGGAGACGTCCACTACAATAGAGAAGCTGCTGGGGAAGGAAATTCTGTTCGGCTGATCTCTGATAAACTCCCAAACTGCTGGTTCTGTCAATCAGTCCCATGAGCCCAATGTCAGAGCGTACTGAGCAGACGTATGTGTGATCTGTGGAACAATGAGCCACTTCCTCAATCTATCACTTTGTGCAAATTACAAAATCTCTAAGTGCTGGATGTTAGCACGTCCTTAGCAGTAAGAGGGACAAACGGCCAGTATCATAAATGGTGATTGGCTGCTGGCCCACAGACTTATACTGACTTGGTAATGGGCTCCGGAGATAAGTGGAAATAATAGAGGAGATAAAAGACAACCCTGGGGAGAGCGCCTCCTGGGACCGTGCATGTGAGTAAGCCTGAGTCACCTGTCAGCAGTAAACTCAGCCCTGGATATTAAAATCTTCAATTATGAAAATTAGATGTTATTTAAGTTTGGATGCTTTGGTGCAAAGACCTTAATTAATCCATCTGTAATGGTCAAACCATCATCCTGGCGTCGGGGGAGCGATCATCCCTGGGGGGTTTGTGACCTGGAAGCCATTCTTGTAATGTGAAGCAGATGTTGAACATAATCAGGAGTTGCATCTTAATTTTAATGAATCCTGCAGGGTCGTTATAACTGCCATTAAATACCACACGGTGCCACCGAGTCTCAGTAACTGTAGCTGCTTCCGATTATGCAACAATATGGGCTGTACTGAAGAAAATGATCTCAGTGGCTTCGGCGATTCAAAGAGACGTCGTCTCACTGGTGCATTCAGTGTTGTGATCCTTGTTTGTTTGTATTTTAAACACTCTGGTTTGTTTCTATCAGTGTTTGTTTATCTATACCATGACCAGAATTAAGGGATTAAATCAATGCATATGCAGGAATACGTCCAACGCAAGTAACTGGGCCCCAAAGGAAAAACATCTAAATGACAGTTTATCCAGAGTCCACCGAATGCAGCGACAACACTTGAAGAAGGAGCACTTAACTAAAGAGAGCTGCGCAATGTTTTTCTCCCGTAATAGGTGCAGAGTGTCCTGAGTCAAAGCTGCTGATGGAAGACAGGCACACCAGAAAACCTGAATCATGCACATCATTAAAGGTACACTCTGCTCAGCTCTGCATATTTGGTCTCTCATTAAAGGTGTGGTTTGACATCCGTTTGGTTTGTTAGCAGTTATGATGCCGTATAGGGGGAAGCTGCTGCATCGACACTGCGGGTCTGACACTGAACTGCAGACCGCCGTCAGCACAACACGCACAGCGGTTACTCTCAAATTAAAACTCAAACTATTATTAAAACGTAACATTTTTGTGTGGCTCTCAGTTTCTGAACATATCACCCTTTTCTCTTTTGGTCACAACTCAAAGACGTGAAGTGCAGCGACATTAAGCTTGGAGGACAGGATGTACGGTATATCACACTGATTTCATGTGACGTGATGAGATTTGATGGTTTAGATTGTTTTTATCAGTTTAGAGCTGTGAATGTCAAATGAGAATATTAACTTTTATCAATGTGGTAGATTCTTCACTGACAATATATTCAGTAAGATTTAAATTTTTTTTTTTCTTTTTTTAATTTTGTACCTGTACGTGTGTAATGGCAGTAAATTTGAATAAATCAAATTCAATATCATGAACTCTTGGCTTGAAAAATAAAACTTTTTCTATTGAAAAACTAGAACTATTGATCAAACGTCTTGGATCGGCGGAATATAAATGGTTATTAAAGATTTCTGAAAGGTATGAGTTGAAGTAAGAAAGCTAGAAGGGAGATAAATAGCTTTGATATATCACTGAAAAGCTATTGAACTTGAATCTATATATTCAAATTCCTTCCTTCTTTGAATAGTCCTTTGTGACGCTGCAGAATCTATTGAGGAAATTTCAGTGAAAAGTAAAACAATGCGACGCCTTTAGCACCGCGGCATTCATTGCTTACACAGACCGTGTATGAAACGTCCATCAAACATGTCCTTGCTAAAGTCGTCTGCTGGCCTGTTATCGCCAAACAAATGACTGCCTTGCCTGCGTTCCCTCACCTCTCCGCCTTTGTTAACACCACATAGATCTGTATCTCCTTGGGAATAAAGCCCATCTTAGCATGTCATGTTTTTTAATATCCCCCTGTGCCCCCTATAAATATTTATTAAAGATGGGCCATTAAGATGGGCCCAAAAGAATCCCTGTGCCAGACCGTAAGCAAACACCTTCTTGTTTAACTTGAGTAACGCATTTCTGGTTTAGAAGCCCAACCGCAAACGTGGTAAGAGGGCGGACATGCTTCAGCATCATGGAAGGACATTTGTACCATTTCACGGTCATAAGCCTAAACATTATTCTCTTGCGATTTTGTATTTCCAACCAGAAACCCTGTGAGAAGACAAACGAATGTCAGATTTAAAAGGTAAAAAAAATAAATTGTTTTCACGTCCGGAGAGTTGGTGGATGGAGCTGCAAACTTATTTGAATATTAATATACTGACTTTGGAAGTTTCAACAGGAGACTTGACCTAATTTCCAGTTTAAAATAAAACATGATATATTTTTTCTTTGTCTTTTATCAATATATTTCGCCGCCCCTGTAGGCCACACAGTGTTCAGACAGAAGGATTAGACCTTTGTGATTTAAGACTGTGTTTTGAAGCTAAAGGGGCTGCATAAACTTTGTTCTCTTTCACTACCTTGTCACGTCTCCCGTTCCCATAACTCTCTCCTTTTTTCCTATTTCTTGCCTCTCCCCGCTCAGACCAGCCCTCTGGCCCCCTCCACATCTCCATTTGGCTCCTGCACTTTCTGTCCTGCTCCGCTCTCCCTCCGAGGCCCTGCCTGGCCCACTTTAGATCAGCCGCCAACGTGGAAAGTGTGTCTCGCTGCACCTTTTGCATATTGTGCGTCAACAGTGTGCACTTTATGAGCTCATGTTCGGCTGTGCCCCCATTTGGTCACACAAACTTCAGTCGGCATTATATATATTTTTTTTTAAAAATCATACTTTCATGTCCTCGCTGAGGTGGGTGAAAAGAAAAAAGGAGAAACATTTAGCGTGGCTGCAGTGACACCGACATCAAAGTTTCCACTTTTTGAGGGAAAGTTTAAAAGTGCAAATAGGATGTCAAAGTAGCAAGAAGATTATTCTTGTGTCATCCGCACATCAATACACATAATTATGCAGCGAGCAAGGGGGGGTATCAAAATGCAAATGCGCACGCAGTCAGATTTAAGGCTAAATGTAAATCAAAAGGCAAAGAACATTCACTTAAAATCAATAGAGATCAAAAGGGCACGGCATCAGGCACGTTTCAGTGGAGGCAGGCAGGGGATGAGTGGAAAACAGCTCATGAAGTGTGCCAGATAAAGTGCAGAGACCTGAAACACGTTCTGTCTTCAGTACATCTAGAGTTTGTTTAACGGAGTGACTGTGATGCGAGAGGTTTGAACCGCCATATGGTTAAATTAGCATGGAGCTCGGCTCGCAGTTCTTCCTCCGGAAAGCTGGCGCCGGATCAACGAATGGGTGAAATTCGTCAAAGTGAGCTTGATTTTCGGCGCAATTTGGTAATTAACTAATCAACACACTGGCTACTTTTCATTCTGTTGGTGTTGCGAACCGACAACATCCGTTTCGTAATGAGCGTAAATTTTTACTGCGAATGGCAATGAACACATGGACCGCCACAAAAAGGAGCATTTGTTTGAACACTGTTTTTCTTTGTGTCGGGAATACTGAGTTAAAAACTAACAAATCATTGGAACGCCGTTATTACTGTTCTGAAAGTACTAACTTTCTTTAATTGTAAATGAATAAAAACTGTCAATTGTTACATTTAGCATAGCTGCATGTTCCTACCTTATTAGTTGCGTTTTTTATTTTATTTTCTAAACCTTATTTTCTGTCATTAATTCATAAACCAGTGACTCAAAAGATCAAAATAGCATGTTTGTACCGCCATATGGCCTTCAACCAACTGCTGTAACTTCACCGAACTTAAGGTCACACACAGTCACACAGTGCTGACAGCTCGGATAACGCGTCACAACGCTGCAGCAACCTGAACATTATCAAGATATTCTTAGTAGGAAAGACAATTAGAAGTAAACATGAGTCACTTTCCCACTGTTACACTTTCTGCAACATGTTAGTCGAGACTTTGACAGCTGTCAGAACTTCTTCTTCTTCTATCTTCTTTTAAGAGCACCTTAAATTAGAAACGCCGGCTTTTTACAGTATTACATGTGTAGCTTTGGATCGCAACATGGAGGGAAATTATTCAAAGAATGATCAGAAAAAGTTTCGTACTTTGGCAGAAGGTGTAAACTTCATTTTGAGCGTATTTTAAGACAGCGACGGCCCAAAACAACATTCATGGCTCAGAAAATCAAAATTATTTGATTGATGGAATGTAATGTGATTCAGGACAAAGCATGAAAATCACCAAAATTTTTGACTTGCATTCCCTGCACTTGAATGCGTTCACCTTTCTACTTTTCTCACATAAATTCTTTCAAAAAAAAAAAAAGAAGAAAAGAAAAGAAAAAAACTCTTTTCATAAACCAGACTAAACTTCTTTCGATCTTTGAGCGAGGTGAATACTGATGGAGAGACTGCAGCCAGGTCGCCGATGTGCTTTATGGCCCTCCTGATGCTTGTAAAAGTAGTTGAGGAGAAAAATGATTACCTTGTTCCTCATCCGTCTGAGAGACATGCAAATCAGAGAGGTCAAAGGGGGGTCACAGAGGCGGTCAGAAATTGTCGAGTAATAGATTGAAGGAAATTGTTCCTTTGTCAAGACTGTGGAAAAAAAAAATTTACCTGAAGCCTATTGTTTAAGTCACATTTTGAAAAGTACAGCAGAGCCTCATTAAACACAGATCATTCCGAGGAAACAGACAGCTTCACAGTGTGTACGAGCAAATTAATGATTAATAACTGAAAGAAATACAGTAATGTAGTAATCAACACTGGAGAAAAGAAGCAGGACCGGAACATTTTAGCAACACTGAACCATGGAGACAGAGCCACAGTGACTTGACTGAACTTCTTCCCATCAGCCATGGTTCTGTTTTCCATACAGTATGTTCACATCACCCGGCGCTCTCCCACAGCCAGTCATTAACATGTTACGTACGCAAATGTTCTCAAAGGTCCATAAACAGTCAAAACACTTTGTGCTTTCATCAGACCTGACAGTGAAATGCTCACAGAGACGTGTTGCTCAACTGACTGTCTCAGTTACCTCCGGTGGGAGGATAGCTCTTTATTTATAGTGCCTATGACTTTGTCATACACATATATGAAGCGCCATGACAGTGATATCTTGGTCCGCGTTGTGTGTCAGACAGATGGTCAGTGAATCATTAGGTTAAATCAGTTTCAATCAGATGTTCATAATTCAACAACAAAAGTCAAACGGCCTCCGAAATTGAGCAAGATGAGAAAATGTACAGAAAAATCAAAAGCTTCATTTTTCTTGCCAGTGATTAGTCACATCTTGAGTTTCTTACCATAACATTAAAGAACTGCAGCAGAGGTGACTTTGAATATCACCGGTGTTTAAAACATTTCACCGATTGATTGTCTACAGCTTTTTCTGAGCTGCACTTTGTTTTGTAACGTGCATGTTCAAGCTGGTTAAAGCTCTCAGTTCAGCTGTGCAGTCACCTGTCCCCCGTCACGCTAATTCATATCCTCAATTTCCACTGCCCAGTCTGTACAGGTGCATCTCCAGTACATAAAATATCACTGAAAAGTCAGTTGGTTTTGTCAGAAGTTTCTATGATAACATTTCATTTTCTATCATCTTTTTCTTTTTAATTGATGTTGAAATCATCACGTTTAAATTCTGTTATGAGCAAGCAGCTCATGGGTTTCCTGCTGACTTTTTTCTTTTTCTTTTTCTTTTTTTTTTTTTGTTGTACCTTGATGTTTCCTTGAAGGTATTTGAAAATAACATGAACGTATCATCAGAAATATGCCAAACATTTAGTAGGTAATCAGCAATATAACAGAATTTATTGATCTCATAAAGCAGTGTGTATGTGGGCATACTTATATAACTTTTATCATCGCATATGCTCTCCCCCTCCATAAAGACCTCGTTCCATAAATCAGATTGGGTGGAAGTAGACACTACCAACAAACTTTTTATGACCGCACTAAGAGGATGCTGACTGGACAGTATGAGGTGCCTAAAGAGGAGAAAATTTGAGGCAGTTTGCGTTAGAGCACTCTATCAACCGACGCTGTGCTGGCATAACAAAAAGAAAAGATTTATATGGTTACACTTTAAGTACTTCTTCTCCGCTTTTTCTCTAAATGGACTCTTACTTAGTGCAATAAAATTTACATTCACATTATTTCAGACTTTGGCTCATGCTCAGACTTGGAGAAATGATGTGACCATGGTGGACGACTACCGTTGCAGATCTAGATTTGCATCCATGTGTGTGTATGTGTGTGTGTTTGTGAGGCCGTGAAAGGAATCTTGTCTGCAGCAGCAGTGTTCATGCATTCATGCATGCATGCAGAGTTTGCGAGTGTGTCTGACTGTATGTCTTTGTGTTTTCTGTACGAAAACCAACAGTAACATTAAAACCCAGGGGAGCCAGTTGGGTTTGAATATGGTGAACTTCAGCAGGTTACTCGGGGAAAAGACTCGCTTGGAAAAGACTTTTTACACTCCTACCTCCGCTGCAAAAAAAAGACTGTAAGTTGCATATCCTGCAGCATGCTGTGTGTATGAATACGGTGATGCTATGGAGACATAAAGCTGTTCTCGGTGTAGGGACCCATCGTCCTGGTGGGGACGATAAGCAAACCCCCATGAGGTAAACCTTTCATTTTTTACTCAAAGGCATGTCCAGGTTAGTGGAAAAAACAAGCTAAATAATGTAAAATAAGATGTGATTGCAAATTATTTACCTCAGTAACATAAAATTGTGCTGTTGTTTTGTGAAAAACAGAAATCTTCTGGATATGTTTTACTATTGTACTTACATTGGAGGGAACTTTTAAAGAAAATAAAAACCTTTTTAGTCTTATTATTATGTTGAATTGTCCTCATTGAGGTATTTTAGGCTGTTTTCTGTCAGAGATGTGGGTTTCTGGCTCTGTGTTGGTCCTGTGATGGACTGACGACTTGTTCTAAGCATAAACCAAAACCCCAGAGCAAGGATCAGCTCCAGCTGCCAACAGCTCTGAGTGGAATAAAGCATTGTAAAGAAAGGAGGGATGGATGAATGGGTGAATGACTGAGACTTTGCTATTTCTAGTCCGAAAATTTCCCACATTCACATTTGAACTGAGAACTTCTCCCAAATTCCTGCGGCCTGAATGAAATCATGGATAAAGGAATGATGGCAGAACGCCAGTGAAGGTGCAGTCTGCCTATTTCACAACATAACAGCCTATGTGTTCCTGTGGCTGTCCTCGAGATCTTTCAGCTGAGTGCAGCTTGCTATCACAGTGGGACAGCTGTGAAGCCATGTCGCCGGAGCATGCTACCACAGTGACACCATGCTAATTCGACTGTCAGCATATTCATTAAAATACAAGAGGAAATGGGACAAGGGGACAGAGACACATTCTGTTCCGGTAAAATCCGACCATGATGTCTGGTGTAGTGGCACGGTGCTCAAACACAGCACATTACAGTAATGACAGGGTGTCTTATCTTCAATATTGCACAGAGAAACGGCGCAAGATTACTGGCAGTCAAACAGAGGAGGACAAATCTGAATGACTATAAATCAATTCCCCGTCTCTCCTTGTGTGTGTGTGTGTGTGTGTGTGTGGTTTGAATACCTCAAAACCAATTTTCTGTTCTCTTGAGCACGTGAAGTCAAACATAATAATAACACGAGCACAACTTGCTTTTGAATATGAGGAAATGAGCTTCCAGTAAAACATCACCAGAAGCTCTGAGCGAAATGTTGAAATCCACGTTTTACCAAACCAGGATTGTCAATCAACCTCAAACACGGCACGAAATCTTTTGACTGAACTACATTAATAAAGATAATATTTTACGCAATTCATACACAGTATGGTTGTCACTTGGCGTCGAGAGCACATTTTATAGTTCAGATGTTCGCGTCTGTATCAGGAAATTGTGGGAATATAAAGTGAAACTGGCCATAAAAAGAAAAGCTATGCAGTAAAAATTCAGAGGATCACCCCTGAGTATGACCCTGAGTGTTTGTATTATCACGGCAGATGTGAGTGTGTTTCCCATGTTACCGCAGAGTGACTATTGCCTCTGAAACTGAGCTAACATTTCACATAAAAAAAAAAAAATCCCACAGCGAGCATGATATCTGCAATAAAATATATCTCAATATTGACATTTCTTGGGTCTGTAGGGCTTGAAAGGCCTGCTGTGTGGTTGCCATCAGCTGTTTATCTGTGCACAGTAAGCACAGTATCGAATGCACTTGTTTGTTAGATGCCAAAGCAATTTTGTTGTATTTCCTCCTCGGCAAAGCGAAGTCCGCTACGTGGTCTGTCAAAACAGAGATCTGACTCCTCACCGCATTGACTTCAAGTCCTCCGCTTACAAACAGCCTCTCCGTTTGTGCAGGCAGGTTGCATTATACTGTTAATTTGGAGATAGATGCTCGGAGTAACCAGCGGGACTCCACTCTGCCAAGCGCACACTTGAGAATCAAATGGCATTACTAACTCTAATCTAATCGCTGGCCAGTGTAGCAATGTAGCCCACAGCACAAGCCCCAGGAAACTCCTGGGCATACAAGCAATTAATTAAGTTAATTGCACGGCTCACTTAATTGATTACCTTGTTATTTTTGCTAGCCTTGATAAGGCTCCATTGCGCAGTGAGATAATGTAGACATAAAGTGAGAATTAGCCTATAGGCAGCATTGCTTTCAGGTATCTCTCTCCTCTCTCTCGTCTCGTCTCCAGTCAGTGAAAAAAAAAAACCCACCAAAGTGTCCTAGTTGTGCAGTGAATGAGTAACTGATGTCAAATTATCATTCCATTATCATAAGCATAATTGGGTTTATTTATTAGCCATTAGCCTAATACATCCAATCCAGCACCAAACTGATAAGCAGGGCGCACGAGTGTGCATGAGTAATACTGGTGGTGGAGTAGAGAGATAAAAGCTGAGTAAGAACACAGCACAAGCACAAACTGCATTTCAAAACTCCTCCTTCAGTTCTTCCCTCGGATGTAAAGTTATCGCTCAGATATCACCTTTCTGAGGCCGCGGTGTTGCTGAGGAGTTGTTCTCCCAGATAGAGAAAGGAGTGTCCATGCAGCCCTCTGTGAAAAGGTTGGTAAAGCCGGCGGCATTTATCAGTGGAATGAATTGGCCTCAGATTTGGCCTCAGACAAACTGTCATATCAACGCTGCTGGAGGGGAGGGCAGCCAGCTTTCCCTCTCTCTCTTCTCCCCTTCGCTCTTCATCCCCCTCTCTGTGCTCCAGTTCTCCATTATCTCGGAGCCTCTTCGCTCTGTCTTCCCTGTTTGACTTGTCCTAATCTGCCCCCCCCCTTTTGCTCCATTCCTCTCTCCATCTCACACTGTTCCTCCCTCGCCCCCTCTCCTCCGTCTGCTGTATGAGGGATGGCTCTTCCTCCCGGCCGGAGTATATTAGCTCCCCGGCTTCACTCTTTCCTGACAGCTCCGACCTTGCAGGAACTGGGAAATGAGACGTCCACTCTCACAACTGTAAAACACTGAGGGAGAGAGCGGCGGCGTTACTGTTTTTTTTTACCTTTCAGTCCTACCCTTGAAAACAGATGTACAGCATAAACACATCATCATTAGGGGGCGATCATTAAGAGGAAAGCTACAGTAGCAGCACCCAAACATCTCACTTAAACACCGTGTATGTGTCTCTTTTCTTATTATCGTTTATTAAAGGGAATACAGCTGGTGTTTTTGTTTTTCTGAAGCCAACGTCTTTTGGTAATGGTACGCCAAAAAAAAAAAAATTGGCACCACCCTCTTTCAATGCACACCTTGATTTTTACACTTCTTATAAAAACTAATTACCATACTCCATCATGCTCCATGGCACCATTAAATGAGCTCATTAAATACCTTTAGGATTACAAATCAAAGTAATTGCCAATTAGGATTTACCTAATTGTTAAAAACTTCAAGGATCTGCTGCTCTCTTGCTCGGTTTGTAGCTCTCCGCCGAGCCCCGTCCAGCTGGATGCTCGTCTATCAGGCGGCCATTGTGATGGCTGATACAGAAAAACTGCCCGGATCCTATTTTGATGTTCTCACCACAGTAAATATCTGGAGCGGAGGCAGGCCTGACAGCTTGTGCAGTGAAAGAAGCAAACCGATGTCTCCATCTATCTGAACTGTACCAGTTATTGTATCAAGGTGATCTCAAACTTCTCAAACTCCCCCGAGCAGGCAAGGAGGGCGAAGCTGGACTGAACTGTCACAACAATCACAAAGTCATTTTGCAGTGCATTCTGTTGACAACCACAAAGTGTTATTTTTGTAATTATTCATCTCTTTTTTTATATTCATGAGATAAACTTTATTGTATGATATTATCACAAATCTGAAACTTTTGTGGGGAGAAAATCAGCACGCAAAATTGCACTATTATGACAGGCATACGAGGCAAACAGTGAAAATGCATCCTGTTGACCTACAAATGTTTATCCATCTGTCCATTGGTTCTACCGCTTTATTCAGTTTGGAGTTTCAGGGCACTGGATCTGATCCACGCTGAAGTGAAGGGAGCGTCGACAGATCACTACTCACTATGAAACCATTTAAAATCAGTACTCAACTTCAAACGTGTGCTTTTAGACTGTGGGAAGAAACCAGAGAACCTGGAGATAATTCATAAATAAACAGGGAGAACATGCAAACTCAGACTCAAACCAGAGATATTCCCACTGCGATGCAAAGAGTGCTGACCGTGACACTGCATGAAGTTGGTTATAATATCACCCAGCTCTGTTATTTAGTATTTATGCTTTATGTGGAAAAAAAAGATCTTATTTTATTTACAGCTGTCATTGTGCGTATGGTCATCAGTAAAAAGAATGGACATTTTCATGTGTAGTCGTCAACCCAATGGCTTCACTAAATAAAAACCGAGATTCTTTAATGTCGCCATTCTTCATCCTCAGGGCGCCATGAATGGCTGTGCAACATGTCATGTATAAATGTAAATCCATCTAGTCTATGATGAGATTTAAATCTATAACGTGATGGATCCCCAGACCAGCTGATCACAACATGGGATTCAAACGCAGAAGCCTTGAAACGTGCAGAATTAGCTCTGGATGGCTTAAGCACACTGTTTTCCACTGAACTTTCTGTGGTGTATGTTAAATGTCTTGTTACTTCACAGCGTGATGTATCTAAACGCCTTTGGGCTTAGCTATGGAAGAACCCGCCTCGCTGAAACAGTGGGGCCATTTAAATAGAACAGTAAATCAAATTTTGCCACAGGGAATAGAAGCCCATTTTCTTAGCCTCTATCACAATATATAGAGCATTTGTACAATATATAGACATGCCTGTGGGTGTCTCTAAATTTAGGAACGGGGCTTGATAGAGATCTGTCGTCAGTGAACTCTCGCCGCTTAATTGCTACCTCTGCACTGAGTCGCACCGAGCACGGCCGATCCTTCCCCGCTACTTTAGAAAACAATAACGGCGCAGAACGCGCCGCGCTATCGGCCGTTTAGCTCATGCGCGGGAGCTAACACATGCGGCCTAAAATATTCAGGAAGCACCGCTCATGCGTTTGTCCTAGTTGCATCTAAAAGGCTGCAGTCATGCTCAGGTTGGCTCTGCGGCTCTCGTGTGTCGTTATTCCCACATGCAGACCGGAGCTGCGCTTTAGAGCTGGTTGACTGAAGGTTTTCTGGTCATTCTAAAAGCGCACAGTCAATGATGTGCTCGATTGTCTGCCTTGCTGATCTTTATAATCTTTGGCGAGTGATTTATTCTTCATCTTCGTGCACTTTCAACAATTTAAGCGTTTAAAAAGGCACCTGTAATTGTCCATTTTAATATGGTCACTGCGTTTCAAAATAATGCCTTGGTCTTTGGGTGTCCTCCACTGCTGCAGTGGCAGCGGTAATAGAAAGCGATAAAAGGCCTGTTCGTGATGACAAAGTAATAACAGCAGATTTAAACTGTGGCGGACGAAGCAGCCTTTCCCAGACTATAATGACTAATACAAATGCATGTCCAAGAGCCAACAGGCGCCGCTCAATAATCTTTGTTTATTACCTTCATTATATGAAACAGAAAATGTTAATAAAATTGATCATTCTGCATATGAGTCTCATACAGTTTAGTAAATAGCTTAGACTGTAAGGTTTCCTGCTTCAGTTTGGGATAAATTAGCCTGATTCGATTCACAATAAATGAATCCAATAAATTCCCAGCATTATGTTTGCGCTCACAGTATCGCTGTAACGATGGGAAACGTGGGAGAGATATGCAAAATACAGGAGTGGAAGTGAAGGGGAATTTCACACAAGGGACAAAAAAAAAAAAAAAAGAAAAAAGAAAAAAAAAACTGTGTGGGCAATATTACAGTAAAACTAACTATATGAGGAGCCACATGTGCTTAAGCCATGCACAGAATACAGACTAATGGTGCAGAGTGCTACGACTGGGACGGGACCAGGCCCCCACCCACCCCTCCCTGCAAGCGGCTCCGAATCCTAATAGGCTCACAAATGGGTCAGTGGGAGCTAAATGAGAGCTAACTAGGCCTGGCTAATTATGAAGTAACCAAGTCGGCAAACAATCGGGCTCGCTGGCCAGAAAGGCCGGTGAACCGACTGCTCACAAACAGGGTGGCTGCTAATTAGCGCTGCCCGTCGGACCGCGCTCGCAGTGGAAGTGGGTCATAGTCAGAGGACAGCAGAATGATGGATGGCATCTGAGGCTCTCCGAGCGTTAAGAAAGAAGAAGCGTGTGGCCTCTGCTTTATTGTCTCCTTTTCCTCTGGCTTCCTCCCGCTTCACGGTCAGCTACACAAGTCTATTTGCAGCGTTTGATCTTTAACACTGCATCTGATAGCGCGGCGCATCGCGACTGGATGTATTCATCAAATCCATTAAAGTAATTAAAGACGGTACAGTAACTATCCCTCTGGCAATTTCTTGTTAATTCCCTTTTTTAAATTTCATATGAATCAATTGAAAGACTATTTGTCTGAAAAGGAACACAAGATTGAACATTTTTACGGCACTAATTTGATTCTTGTAGGTAATTTAATCCACTCAGACAGCCCAGAAGTGTGATCTCCTTTTCCTTTTAGGGTTTTATATACACTTTTTTTTTTTTTTTTTCCTAATGGTGCTTTAAACTCAGGCAATCAACCAGTCTTTGTGATCACATTGCCATCTTGTGGCGAGAGCGAGAGTGTTTTATAGCCAGAACGAGCCTCGCTGAGGTCTCCTGTGTAGTTCATAACATTCGCGACACTGCTTAATCAAGCAGATAATGAGCAATAAGATTTGAAGCTGTCGGTGTGAGTGTTTCTGTCAAAACTCGTGAGATGGAGAAGGGGTGTGGTGGTGGCGGCGGGGGGGGTCTCTAGATAAATATTTATGCCCAGCAAACAGATCAATGGCTATTAAAAAGGTCAAGGGCAGATGATGATGGATGCTGGCTGTATGTATTGATAAATCTTGACCGCAATAATGAATTACAAATGCACACACACACAGACGGCGGACCAAATGATAGGGATTAATTCATTGATCATGCTTAATCTGTCATAATTAATTCCATAGGAACAACTGTGATGAGAGCAAGCCTCCATTAAACAGATAAATTATTCAACACGAGGAGGAGGTGGACCACAGATAAATGAGCTTGGGGGACTGGTGCAGCAAGTCACAGACTGAGGCTAATTACAAGCCTTTCCTGGAAACTAGCGCAGGTTAACTTACAGCGGTTCTTGTATGGAAATGTCAAACATCTGTAATTGGAGGCTGGGGTTAACGTAACAGTTCACTAAAGGACCTGGGTTTAACACAGCAGACGTTAAATAGATATTCTGCATAACTGTTATATTTGTTGATTAATTGTAGTAGTGCTGTTTTTGGGAGTCACATCTCCATCAGGCTGTCATGTCCCTAAAGGTTTGCCCTCCGAGCTTTACATGCAGTTTTTGCTTCTTCTGTTTCAGAATTAAGTCCCAGAAACTGAAATATAATGATAGTAATTAACATATAGATGAAATTAGCTTTGGCAAAAGGGATTTAATGGATCGTGAGCGTAACAATACACGTGTGATTTTCAATCAACAGTTTCTTAAAGTAGAATATATACGAGGGCAGTGCTATATTTTTAAGAGCCTGCGTTTTACAGCCCACTCAGTGGAAAAGCGTACATATGGTGCATCAGTGCCGCGTTCATGCAGCCACCAGTAAGAATTCAAGGTGAACTTTTTGTGCCACACAAAGCCTTTATGAGCAGGAGATGGAATATGTCAGCTGTATGACGGGTCTTTTGACAGCAATATACAACTGCTTTCTCAATGCCCTTGTGGAAATTCCTCATCCTGCATTTAAAGTATTTCTAGGATGTGGAGGTACTTATAGACCAGCCCTCAAAAGTGTTGTAAAAACAAAAAAAAAATCTGTGACAATTTAATTAGAAATGGACCTTCTGGTTTTTTTTGTTTTTGTTTTTTTTGTACCTGTGTGAAAAATGTGGCTTTGCATCTGTTTGACACTCATTGGAATGTATTGCACTGAATTAAAGACATTTCACAACCGGCAATAACAGCCATCAAGCTGTATTTTATTTAATTTACAGCAGCAGGCAGGCACAGGTTTAAAGACACATACCATGATGTTCTTTGATTGGTGACCATACAGACATGCATTCTAGTTTCAAAACGTGCGTCAACAATCAGAGAATTATATAAGACTCCTAAATATTAGGAAATATAGGAGAGATCTGATCAGATATCGTAAAATTTCAATCAACCTTCAGTTTTTTGGGTTTTTTTTTTGTTTTGTTTTGTAGGCGCTTTTTCTCTTTATTATATGAAAGAATCTAAAATTCTTTTCCTGCACTTTTGCATTTGAAAAAATAAAAATAATTTCAGCAGACAAAAGAAAACTTACTGAACTCCTGGTGGGCAGACATAGAACAGTCGAGATTTTATATACACAAACCTTTGGACTCATCAACCTCATTATGCCCGTTTATAATCATCACTAGATTGTTGCTACTGCAGCATTGGACCACCCTAAATAATCCCTTTATTTCAAGCGATCTTGTAAACTGAACCTTTTGTAGATGTGTTGCTTTGTGACCATTAATCATAAAATCAATATCTGCTGCATTTAGAAGAAGGTTTCTCTGCAGAGGGGGCAGGTGGACTTGTTGCTGGAGGTGAACCATTTGTACTGAACAAAGAAGAGAAAGAGAGGAGGAAGAAAAAAATCGGTTACTCGCGTAAAGAACTGCGACTGAAAAAATGTGCTCGGGTATAATCAGTAAAAATAGATTAACGACCACACACACACACACACTCACCAAACACGCCGAGTGGAATTTCTTCTTGCAGGTGCGGCAGGCCTTCTTGGGCAGGGAGTAGTTGGAGCCGTGGATGACGGAGAAGCAGATCATGCAGTCCTCGATGCCCTCGAAGCGTTTGTCCACGTTGTTCTTCCACAGAGCCAGGCCCTCCATTATGCTGCCGTTCTGTTCACACAGACATCCCTCTCAGTATTTCGCGCTCTCGTCGCGAACGGGCGGCTTCGGCTTCACGACCCCGGCGTCTTGCGTTCGCGTCCGCGGTTTCGCACCTGATGTGTGAGGTAGGTGCTCAGCTGCAGCATCCAGTTCCTCCACTGCTGCACGGCGACGCCCACGCGCCTCCCACTCTCCACCGTAATGGAGCCCAGAGGGTAGTTCTGCGGCAGCTGAATCACCAACTCGATGAAGATGTCGTCTACCGAATAGGTTGCAATCACCTCCCGCGCGGCCGAGCGGGCTTTGACCTGCAGCGACCAGATAAATACATTTACTCTTGTCAATGGGGGTCTTTCAGTCAAACAGCCCAGCCGCTGCTCACATTATCCTCAATGAGAGGCGATTCTTTTCAATCGACAAAGATCCAACATTGCCGAGACATTTATAGCGGAAATGCGAAGCAGGTGTGGCACCGTAGGATGCGTCCACCTGAAAAATATTAGATACATTAACCTTTTATCACAGGCTGGAAAAGGAGGAGGAACGGAAAAATCCTGCTCAAGATGACAAAAACATTTAGGACAGACGGAAGAAAAAAAATTAAAATAAAAACAACAAACAAAAGAGGCTGCTCGCCTGTGCAGACAAGTCGAACATCTGGAGAGTAAACTGTGCAAAATCTGCCAGAAACACAGTTAAATGATGCCGAGTGAAATAACAACAAGCACATTAGGAGAACATTAAAGAACCTATTACTGTAAAAAAAACAAAACAGAAAAGGATCTAAAGAGGAAAACACAACGTTGCATTTTGGTTCTGCTTCGCCAAAGGCAAGAACAGAGAAATCTTTGATATCACACCACTTCCATATTAAATTTTCAGTTGTCATCAAATTGGGGGGGAAAAAAAACAGCTCATAGTAGTAAATTAAAGTGTGCACACATAACCTCACATGCACAACTTATTTTTAATTTATATTCTCCTTTTCAAAGCGAATGAGCATGACGACGTCGGTGCGACGCTTCCCAGCCGAACCCCTGGTGAACTCACGGTCATGCTGTCGAACATCTGCGTGCTGGTGTGCACCGACGAGATCTCCTGGGCCGACAGGACTGGGCTGACGTATTTGATGGTGAACTTCTCCGCCGCCGCGCTCACTCTCTTCTCCTGGCCGTTCCACCACAGCCGCACCATGGCGGGCAGGTCCTGCACCGTGCTGTAGTACACGCTGCAGGCCAGGTGGGGGAGCTCCCACTTGACGCCGTCTGTCTCTGCAGGGTAAGGAAAAGAAAACACAAGAGGAGAAGACTGAGGCTCATTTCTGTTTCACAGTACATAAAGTGTGTAGGTGTGTGTGTGTGTGTGTGTGTGTGTGTGTCTGCTCTGCTTACTGTCAACAGCGAGGCTCAGGCTCTCGGTGAAGAAGGTTTTGGTGTCCCTCGTCTCCGGCCCCTGGCCGGGGTAGACGGGATTCTCGGGCATCAGTTTGAAGAGGTGGAGGAGGAGCTTATTGAGGGAGCAGCTTCTCTTCAGATACTGAGCATAATGGGCCCGCAGCTGGAGAGAGAGCAGGAGCACGTCAGCACGACTTCCCACCGACGTCTTCCGTCTATATAAAATGATTCAATCTGCACTTGTGACTCACATGGGATGGCGAGGATTTAAAGAATGTCAGAAGGAGCTTCCAGGCCAGCAGATAGGCCAGAATGCAGGAGTACTCCACACTGAGAGGCTGGACCACCGCAAACTCTCCCACCTGGACCCCGGCCAGGATGTTCTCACACAGCTCCTCGCAGGTGGACAAGATGACCATCAGAGAGGCTGGAGGAGAACTGAGCACAGATACACAGCTTTACAACACATGTATCACAGTACAAAAGCAGATTTTGTGGAAACACTTCATAAATCTATTGACTTACAGGCATGGTTCATCTCTGTCGTCATCGGATTTGCTGCTGTCTCCTTCTCCGTCACACTCCGGCAGCTGAGGCATGACTCTGCAGCGACAGACAGTAAACTAATAGTTTTCCTATTTTACACCACAAAGTAAACATGACAAGACCATCGACAACATGTACAAGCCCCCAAATACCTCCAGAAATGTATTTTACCCCAAAAATAAAATGCTATTCAATCATTCAAGCTAAATTACGCTGAAACTCAGGCTTTAAAAAAAAGCAAAAGCTTACTTTTCCAGCATGTGGTAGACGGCGATCTGCAGAGGTCTGGCCTTGAATAACAGGAGAGGGCAGAAAGTGTTGAGGAGCGTCTGAAGCGGCTGCGGCAGATTGGTCTTCTGGTCCGCTATGAAACGCGGCGGCAAGGAGTTCTGGCTCAACTGCTGCACGGGCACATAGGTGAGAGCCCCGCCCAGCGACTCCAGCACGGCCAGAGGGAAGACGGGGTCGTCCGGCTCAGTGAAGGTATCTGGAAATGGATGTAAATCATGAAATCAAGGCTCCTACATATGAAATTTGAATTTTTTTATTTTTTTTTTTACTGCAATGGCTTACCAATAAAGTGACAAAGTTTCTCTTGTGTACAGACAGAATCTAAGCAGATTATATGACAAACATTGTCGTCGTTGCTTCAGATCCAGTGGAGAGCAACACTGTGCCAAAACGTATTAAATCCACGTTTCAGTGTAGCAGCTATTAAACTCATAAGACTGTCAATAACAGCTTTCACCTCATTTTATGAGACACACCTGAATCTGATATAAACACGCAACTCCTCATTATTTCTGCTTTTACATCCAGAATGACAGCTGCCGTAAAACTGGCCTCCGTAAATTTAAGCGTGTCACACTCTTGTAAAGCAAAAAAATGGCGAACTACAAACTCAGAAATAAACATGGAGAACCATTACGAGTAGCTGCCTCCAAACAAAGCCTCTGTAAGAGCTGAATTTATGACAGCGGCGTTACCCTGAAGCTCATTAGGCTTTACAAGAAGCGCCTAATGAAGTGGTGAAGGTGCGCGCTCTGTTCGTCAACAATTTCTAAAAAGTACAGCTGGTCGTTACTTTTAACCACACGTTGGGAGAGATAAAGCCGGGGAGCCCATCATTCATTGATAAAGACTAAGCTGGTATCCGACAGCAGACCTTCGGCTGCAGATGTCTGTGTTTTATGTTTAACCGGAGAGCTGAAAATATCGTCGAGAAATAGCAGTTTTTGTGTCCGTCAGGGATCAGTCTCCAAAGCATCGTGAAAAGAGCAGCGGAATCAATTCTCCAGAAGTATTTAACCTCGGGGCAGTCCCGGACCATGAGGATAAAAGTGCCCGTGGGTTTATCTGAACTGCAGGAGCAACTGGGATCCGCTGGAAATTTCAGTTAGCGGAGTCTCCAGAGAGACAGAGCGAGCGATGACCTGAGAACTTCTTCAGAGTTAATCATTTTGGGATACGCCGATATGTCTATTGGACTCTCTAATATAGGGAAGGAAATGAGGCATCTGCACTTTTACTTCTTTTTTTTTTTAACCATCAAGCAAAAAGGCAACAGAATATATGTATGGATCCAGATTTTCCTGATCAGTGACGAGGAGGATGTGCAGCGTGCGATGATAAATCCCACAGACTCGCCTGTGATGGCGACAGGCAGCGGCAGCAGCAGGCTGTAGATTCCCTGGACGAAGAAGTCGGTCCATTCGGCAGTCAGCTCCGACGGAAGCTTCTCCAGCACGTCGGGCGGCGGCGACGAGAAGAACTGGCTCAGCCTCACGATCAACGCGGCGTTCTCGCACACAAACAGCTGCACCCACGGGTTCCACAAGCTGCTCACGTTCTCAGCGGCAGTCTGGGAACAGGTCAAAGCGAGGACAAGCGTCAGAAACGATCAAAACTAATGAAGGTTTTTCTACGAGATGAATTTCCTACACGACTCTCTTCTTCGATTATAGTCAGAAAACAGAGCATGTCCTGAATGTCTCACCTCCAGCCAGGCCAACATAGAGCACAGCAAAAAGTCCCACTGGTTCCCCCCGAGAACTGCTGGACAGCGAGTCACCAGCCAGGACAGGAAGCGCATCATCTCTATGGTGAGGTTCAACTGCTCTGCAGCGGCGTTAGACAGGTCGCTGAAAAACAAATATCCCCGACGGTTTTCATGAAAATGTTTGAACTTCAAGTGTTTCTATAGGTGCAGTTGGTGAACCGCGTGGTTATGTTACCTGCTAAAGAGGAACCAGTCCTCCTTACTGTTCCTCCACTCCATCACAGTGGCCAGGATCGCCTGCACGACCTCCACCTCCACATGTGTGCCAGCTTGCAGGCAGCACAGCAGCACTTGTAGACACCCAGAAACATCTGTGGCAAAAGCCCAAAAGGATTATGTGGCGATTTTGTTTTCTAGATTGGATGATTGCATTGACATTTGTCTGTTTGTTGTAGTTACACTTACTTCCATCCTCCTGCCAGTTGACTAATCCAGCGGTAGCCAGAGTTACCAGAGTCTCTCTGTCTTCTGTTGTCATGGTTGGGCACAGCACCTGGAGCGTGCTCAGTTTGCTTTGGGACACTGGGAACAAACTGAGAAAAACACAAACCGACTTCAATATGCAACAACAGAGTGGCGCGGGTGACCGGGCGGACGCTTTGAATGTGAAATCCTATGCATTTAAATGACTTTAACTACTGAGCTACAGACCTGTTTGAAGTACCGTAAAGCTTCCTCAAAGCCGCACTCTGAGCGGTTGCCAGGTTGGTGGTGTGGATGTAGTTTTGTAGAGTCAGAGACCACAGACCTCCGTCTGTCACTGACCTGACGGGAGAAGAAATGACTTGTTAACTGAGAGTTGATTCAAGATTAGTTTGCCAAGTAAAGATGGGAAAAAGATCAATGATTGACCCTTACCTTGAGTAGAGAGCCTCCAGCAGGGTTTTAATGGGGACATGACTGTGTAGACCCTCTGAGAGCCCCCAGTCAGTCAGCAGATTCTGATAGGCGGAAACTATATAAGGGCTGGAATTCACCTCCTTACACCACTGCAGTGCATACAGAAGTTCAGAAACTGCAAAAAAAGAAGCAAATATGAACAAAAAGAGGACAAAGCCTTTGGTCCTCACACAGCTTAAGAATACATAAGCATCAGTTCGTACCCGTGTAAATGATGTTTTGGAGCAGAGCAGGACACTTTGACTCATTTTGGTCACAAGGAACAAACTGAGCGGCCTGGACGACGCTTCCCAGGAGGGCGCAGGCACCGAGGTGAGCTGGGAGTCTGTTCAGGTCTCTAACTTTCCACATGTCTACTGAAGCTTTTTCATAAACACCTCTGTGACGGCCGGATAATAAAGGCGCTTTGATCCACTGAAGAGGACAGATTAAATAAAAAAAGGGGGGACAAATTTTTCATGAATATCAATTTTTTTTTTCCTGTGCCAGAATAAATTATAGCTAAAACCTGAAAATGCATTAGCTTGCTGACCTGAGGTGGTAAAGCCTGTCTGACTCTTGTCCACTCTGTTTGGCTTGGCATCACGACGGTGAAGAATTGGTTGAGGATGGAGGGTGACTGATCACAGACGGAGACGATGGTCTCCACTAGACTTCGTACGGCGAGGACTAAAACCTGTAGGCTGAAAAATATCACCAGACAAAACTCAGCCAGAACAAAGCCAATAAAGGCATTCTTGACATTTTGTTAGACAGAAACGCAGAAAATAACAGCTTTTAGAAAAATGACGATATGCTTGAATACCCTTTAAGATCCAGCGAGGTTGTTAGAAGTTGTTTCTTCGCCCAGACGGCTGCGTTGTGCAGGAATCCACCTTCCTTCACTTCGTATTCACAGTGTTGAACCAGCGACGAAACTCCAGCTATACACACTTTCTTCAGCTTATCTAAAAGTGAGTCTTTTCAAGCAACAACAAAATACAGTCAATTATGTTTGTCTTCCCCTATATATCATCATTTATTTGTACGGTGTACCCACCAGACAGCCGAGTGTGTGTTTGATCTTGGGCAGTGAGCTGGAAGACGGTGAGCAGCAGCTCCTCAGCGGAGACGAGAAGAAGGCAGTCTTGCACAGAGGAGAAGAAGGTGGAGGCCACGTCGCAGATGAAGGAGACGAGCGGCTCCATGTTGCCTGCGTCGGACAGACTCTTGGTCTCGGAGAGAGTGGCGTGGAGCCTCTCCAAGATCTTCTCCAGGTACACTTCTCCAATCAGAGAGACTGCACGGAAAACAAGTCAAGACATGTGCGTGAAGTCTAACAGATAACATTGGAAGAAGAAGAAGAAGAAAAAAAGCAGAATACAAGTGTTTGCTGGTGTGTGCGATTGTGTTCACCGTTGTTGTGGTGCTGAGAAAGGACCAGGCTGATAAGTGTCCAGCTGTGGCTGCCTGCAGAGGAGGCGGAAACGCCACGGCTGCTCCCCACTCTGCACAGCTCCTCGGTCAATGCAAGGAGCTGCTCGCCCAGAACCGAACCTTTCAGCCAGTCACCGCAGCTCTTCAGGGTGTCAGGGTCCGTGCACGCCCTCTGGATGATTTGCAGGATGATTTCCCACTGTAAGCCCATCTAAACACACACAATTAAAAGTGTCAACGACAGAACAGCAACACAGCTGAGGCACAGCATAAACTAATATGACGACGCTCGGATCTCATATTACATTACCGTTGTGATGTGGTTCAGGATGCGGGTGGTCTCCTGTCGGCTGCAGCAATAGAGTGAGCTGAAAACCATCTCCACCAGGTGCTGAGTGTCTGTGCGTTCCTTTTCCGTCAGCCACACCAGCACCTGCTCCAGCAGGAACTCCATTGCTGGATTTTTCGTGATCATCTCATCGCTCTGCACACTATCTTTTGTTTTTGTATCGTCCAGTTCAACCAGTGTCTAAAATGAACGAAAGAAAGAAGAAAAAAGACACAAGATCTATCTGAGGCAGCAAATGATTTCCATCATGATAGACTTATCTGTAAATGTGAGATACGACTTACGGTGAAGATTCTGGGTGTGTGGAAGGACCGCAGGAGAAGGGAGAGAAAAACAAGATGTCTCTCAGAGTTCTTCTCATTCACATGCACAAGGCACAGCTGCGCCAGCTGGCACACCACATCCTCGAAATGCTGCGTCTGCAGGGACCCGAATGCCTTCTCCATCACGAGCTCCGACACCGGCTGCACAAGCTCTTCCCCACCAGCCCCCTCAACCCCGCTTTTCTCGATGTCTTCCGACTTAGAGAAACACATCTTGACGGACTTCTTTCTCTGGACGTGCTTTCTGTTCACTCTCTCCGGGTAACGCATCACCTGGGGAACAAGAAGTGGATTGATTAATTTAAGAAACACGATCTCCGTTTCTCTCTTTCCACAGAATTTGCTGACAGACGTGATGTTGAGCCATACTCTCAATCCCACATGATGGGGAATATAGCTATGCAAAAAATACACAAAAAAAGAAACTCGCCTTCAGCAAAACTGCGATTCCTTCCAAAGCCCGTGGGTCAGCTTCCTCGTTGTCAACATAACCGACAAGCATCCGACTGAGGTCCTCCCAAAAGTCCACTAGAAGTCTTTGAAAGACGTCCTTTTTATCATTAACGCCACCTTCACTGTGCAAACCGGCCCTCTTCTCCCAGGAGATGAGCATTTCTGTGACCAAAAGGAAAAGAGGACCATTCTGCAGCGAAGGATTGCTGAGAGCGTTTTCTAGTAGGGGCAGGAGCTACAAAGAAGAAGAGGGGGAAAAAGAAAAAAACATTAACATAAGAAAGGGATGGATTTTAGTGCATTTGAGATGCTGAGGAAAGGCAGTATGATCGAAAAAGAATCTACCTGCTGGGTAATGAGCATGGTTCTGATTTTCTGCTGGTCTCCCTCTTCCTCTGTGTGCTGCAGGATGCAGTACCTCAGGCACTCGACAACAGCTGTCACTATCACGGCACTTTCAGACGGACTTGACACCGCGCGCTCACTAGACAGACTGGAAATAAAACAGTGGGTTGCAAGAATTAGGATTTAGACCAAGTAATTTTTAATTATCATATCTAAAAGATATTAAAAAATAGAATTCCAAGTCAATCTGAATAGTGACACAGAATTACTCTTCAGTGTTTTGTCTGATTATTAAATATTACATCAGGATAGTCATACGGTATAAATCCAGATCACATTTCAATTAGCGCGTAATAAATTATTTCATTCCCCCAATTCCATTCACACACATCAATACATTACCCTTGAATTAAAGCGGTGAAAAACATGGTGAAAAAGTCCAGTTGGGGATCGGTGACCTGCTGGGGCAGCTTGCTGAGGAGTGGCATCAGATTGGGGTGAAGAGCTTTAGCCATGCCTTTACCGCCCTCTCTCAATAGAGGCCAGAGTTTAGGGAGGAAGCCTTTTTTAGCATTTACATGTGTCCAGCAATCCTGAAATGGAAAACACAAATCTTAAGGATCAAGAAAGACAAAAATCATGCATCTATTTTGGGGTCTACAGATGTCTACCAGTGCTGGCCCAAGAACCTTCAACTTGCATTAAATATCAACTTTACTGCAGAAACACGGACGACAGAGAACTTAGGACATCAACATGTGTATGAAACTGTGATTCAAGCACAAACTTACAGGAATGGTAGACACAATGTGAAGAACAGCTTCCCACACAGGCGGCAGCACTACGGGATCTGTGTCGTCGATACTGAGGAGAACAGCCGGACACAGTCGAGCTGCTTCAGCCTGGACCAGACCGGGAGTGAACTCGCACAGGGCACACACCATCTCAAAAAACGCTCCTCTCACCTGGACAGAAACACAGCAGAGTAACTACTTTTGCATGGTTAAGAATGACGCTTACCTATATTAGATTGAACTGCGAGTAAATGAAATGCGATTTCTCACAGCTTTCATTCACAGTGGGAAGAAAACATGTGAATCTAGAATTTCTTCAATCTTTTTATGGAAAAACAAGTTTTCAAATGTATGATGTGGTGAAATCAAACACAGATCTGACTTAAATTACTCTATAATTTATGTAGTAAATCATAGCTATAAATTACTCATACTTGCGGGGTGTTGTGTTTGCTGTACTTCCAGAACTTTGTGGCGTGAACAAGATCGGGTAGTTTTTGCTCCAGGGCCAGCCTGTCATTCAGAAGCAGCAGAGAGAGCAGTCTCTTCACCCCCAACAGTGAACTGGTCAGCATGCGCACATATTTAGATTCTCGCTCTTCCTGTGTCACGCTTCTAGAGAAGAGAGGAAAACCAGTTTGCCATCAACGACTCTCAGAATAATTCATCCTTGTGCCTATACAGTGGGAAATAATAAGCCAACTTACTGTGGATCACTCAGTGTGTCTGCGGTTTCCTTTAACAGAATGTCTTGAAGTACCTGCAACACAGACCACCAATTAGTCTTACATTCAGTTTAGGGGATTACAGTAGAACTCTCTTGTCCACCATGGAGCCACTGTTACCCACATTAAGGATTTCCTCCTTGCAGAAGCTGAGCGCTTCCGGCTGTTTGGCGGGTGAGAAAGCAGCCTGGAAAGCCTGGCATGCAGCAGACGCTGCAGGTGTGTAGGTGTCGCACTGGGACAGGATCCAATGGCCCATCAAGCTTTTGAGAAAGGGGGCCAAGCTGCGGCGAACTTTTAGCACCAGTTGCTCAAAAGCCTGCTGGGTAGCCTCCCTGATGCGCCGATCGTGATCCTGAAAGGCAGAATTACACAGGCTGATGAAGTTTGGGTGGCATTTCAGCAGGACGAAACTGAAGCATTAATGAATGAATGGTAAGTCACCACTGAAATCTTGCAGTAGATCCTCGGCCAGTAAGGTAAAACTCCTTTGACCTCCTCAGCATCCCGCTCCTGACACATGGAGCCAAAGTCCTGCACAGCCTGAGGACAACACGCATGTCAACAAGGCCCTCCAGGGCCACAACAGTTTGAACACACTCACTTTTTAATTAAGAGCAAGTCGGGCTAATCTTAAAACTCACCTTCAATCTGGTCACGACGTCCCTTTTCGAGAGTTTCCTGAGCACAAGGCGAAAATCAGCATCCACCAGGTTGTCAATGTCCTCGGCGCCGTGAACCGCAGGAACATAGCTCAGCTCCGACGACACCGTGGTGTCAAAGCCAACGAACCCGGGGATGACGCCTCCTTCTCGGGCCAACACTTCGGCAGCTCGGCCGCTGTTGGACGGCTAGTTTCGAGACACAAACCCCAGAAAGTGAAAAACTCAGAACCATGTTATCCTAATGCGATCAAGCAGTTCGGACTGGTGATGTGAACTTTACATTAGCATGTGCGCCTGTTTGGAACAAGCTCTCTCAATCACTTTGACGCGTTTCGGAGACTGGCAGCGACTTACCCGGACATTTCCTTTAGTTCGCTGTTTGTTTTTACCTCCCATAGTTGTGTTTCAACTGGAACTGTATCTATTAGCTGTGAAAACCTAAGGCAGGCTGCATCTGTACCGCTAAGCCACGGGCGAATGTTGCTTTAGTGCTTCACGACGTTGTCTTACCATTTCAAAATAAAGCGTATTATAGTTTCTGTATGAAGAAGATGTGCGGTTTTATTAGTATCAGTTATGAGTCTACTGTTAAACGAGGATTATGACCCAAAAACATGCAATTGCTCTTGAAACTGCGAGTGTGAATCGTCGTTAATGCGCTTGGAGAAGGGATTTTTTTTGTGCGTGCTTTTACTTTGAACGTGATAACTTACTCGTTTACGTAATTTCTGACGTCATCCCACGTGATACTTCCTGTATGGGCTTCTTCTTCTTCTTCTCCGTTTGAATTCAACTGAAAAACCTAAACCCTGACACAGTGCTGACCCCCATCGGCAAAAGGTGGGACGTGCATAATCCTGACCACCGGCTGTCAGATCATGTAAAGATCAAACAACATGAAGAAAAACTCTGAATAACATCAATCTATATTTGTAAAAACCAACAATGTAGTAATATTGGATCATTCTGAAAATACTAAAGTCCATAGCATGACTTGATAATTTAATGAAGTAGTAAAATATTTTTTTCACAAGCATTACTGAGAGCATTGCGGTTTATTTTCCACTATGACTATTTTTGATAAGCAGACAGCACCAAATCTGCAAAGAAAAAAAAAACAATCCAAGAAATGCAGCCTTGTCTATGGAGTCATTACACTTTTGAAAACATTATTTCAACACTACTCTAGTCATATTATACATTATAGGGACATTGTTGTCACGACAGATCAAATATATAGCTTTCTTTTTTTTTCTCTCACAGAGCTTTTTTGTTTGTTTTAGGTAGTTTTCTTATTGGGGCTGCACATGGTACTGTGTTTAGACATAAGTTTGCTCTTCAAAAACAAAAAAAAACTTTTCCAAAACATTCTGTGAACTCAAAAAAGCAAACAAAATTTGGATTGAAAAATATTTTTAATATGTACCCTTTATACATAAAGACATTTGCTTCCATTGTAATTCTGAATTGGTTAATATATCATGTTTTTTTTTCTGTCACACCACTAATCTTGCACTGCATTTTTCACTATCATGGCTTCTGATATGGAGGTCAGGCATGTCTAAAGTGACTTTAGACATATTCAAAAAAAAAAAAAAGTACTACACTGTTACTTTACCGTTGTGCCACTGTAATTTTACTCATGTCATGAGATGTTTCACAGTTTTTAGTGGATACCAAAAAAAAAAAAAATACAATGGAATCATTTAGTCTTTCATGAATAATCTAAATTGAAAGATTTCAATCATTACTGAAGTCCTCGCCTAAAGGAGATCTGAAGCTGTAGTGTCCGTCTCTGCGATTCGGGTGTTACGTAGTTTAACTGTATATTTTTTTATGTGAAACAACCACTACTGCTCTTTAACTGTGTTTTGCCGTCTGTGGCTGTACACCCTGAACTGAACTGTCTCGATCCCAAGCTAAACCATCTCTGAGGCTACAGTTAATTCCTCAGAAGAGGTTGAAAGCACACAATCAGTGAAATTCGGACTAAAGGGAAACTGTTTCTCAGAAGAATCGACTGCAATGTGAACATCTGCCTGAAAAAAGAAGAAATAAACAAAGTACCACTGAACCTACAGCCTCCTTCACAGTAATTAATATGGTGAAATCAATGTTGTTGTTTTTTTAAATTGCTGATGAGTTGTAATGACAGCAAATTAAAGTCACATTTCTTGGAGGATCATTTTGTTCTTCTTTAACCCTCGCTCGCCTCTTTTATCCCAATAGTTTTCTAAAGGTGACTCGAGTCTTTCAAATACTGTCGACAAAGTAAAATCCGACGTAGTGAAACTTGGAAAAACAAAAACACCTCACTTGCCTTTAAAAATCAAATTCAATTTTAAAACATTGCTAAAACTCCCCATCTGTGCACGCCTGCCACAGACAGACGATGTAAATACATCTCCCATTGCTACCAGATATTTGATAAGGCTACATAACCATACTGACTGTCGGCTGCACTTGCAGAATTGCAAAATGCACATTCAAAAAGAAAAAAAAAACCCACCCAAAAACATCCAAGTGATCCATGTGATTATCGAGTCCTCCTTCTAGCCAGCACTCTGCTATCATTGTCCACTGCAAAAAGATTAGTGAGTTTTACCTATTGGTGTGTTTGCAACCATTTCAAGCACCAAAAAAAAAAAAAAAAAGAAGTTTGGTCAAAAGAAATGTAACTTTCAAAATGAGGAATAAGTAAGGGATGAAAGGAATGTGGGTTTATCCTAAACTGAGTTGAGAATCAAAGATTCTGTTTACCTTCATACAAACTGGATAAAATTTAATCTCACTGTTCGTTCAGAGGGCTCAAATTATTAGTTTATTCTGCACTATGTAAAGTTTCCCAGATCACATAGCTTAGCTAAGATGCTACGTTTTGACTCATCTTTTTGAACCAGTCGAAGTGTGTAAGTGTGCGCTTGCGCCTCTACAATTAACGCCCACGACCCGCTGCTCTCCGACAGCTCTTTTTTTTGCGCTTCTGTGCGATCCAAAGCATCTCCCATCTCACGACACAAAAGCAGCACTTCAATGCACCCGGAACACCTTTATGAACATCCTTAGGTCAGTCAGCAAGAACAGCAGGGCTGTCGAGGTAATCCTGAATCCCCGGTCGGCGGCCGCTCCCAGGTCAGCCCAGCTGGGCGTCGCCTCCTGGTGGAAGCGCGGCTCGGCTGACCACCGTGGCGTAGCGAGGGTCCAGTTTGGGCACGAAGTCTTTAAAGTCCTTGGAGGCCTGAGTGCCAAATACGTCGAGCACCTGCCGGTTCATCAGAGCAAATCTTGGGAAGAAAACACAAAGAAACGTCTTCGTGAACCTTTTTGTTACAACTCAACCTCGTGTCTTGTCTGAGGAGTCTAAAGAACCGAGGTGAGAGGTGGAATGTCTTCAAAACTGAGAACGTCATCTTTTCTTCAAATACTGTAAAAATTAAATTAGGACTGTGCGAAACAGCGGAGGATCAGCTGACATGAAGATATGGGACGGCAAACGGTCCACATATCACACGAGGCCTGATCGACCAGTGACTCACCTGTTTCACAATATCAGTCTAACTGAACTTCAGTCGGGACTACACACTCTGTACCTGCACTAAGAGAAATACACTCATCCTAATTTGACTGATGTCATAAAACCTTGCTGGACAGTTACCTGCCCTCCGTTAAACGCAGGAGGAACTTCCAGTAAGTCGGCCTGAGGTTCTGCACTTCCATCACTGCCTGTGGGAAGAAGAAAAAAAAAACAAAACTGATGAATTGTGCTTTAAATCCTTACAAAAAGTGGTTGTACTACTACTTCAACAAGTGGATTAGTGTGCGCATGCTCTGCTTACAGCTTGGAAACAGATAGCAGTGGAGACGGCGTAAATGATCGTGTCTGCATGAGGAAAGTAGGGGAACCGGCCGGCCTCGATGCCCTTGAAGTACATGGTCTGCAAAGATTGCGAGAGATTGATGAGCAGACAGAAGTGTATAGGGGTACACAGAAACAAAAACAAGTTTAGTTCAGAAACAGTACGCCGGGTTCATGAACTACAAACAACCTCTCCGCCTGGAACATTTCTGCAGCGCTAGAATGCAAATGAAAGTAACGAATTTGGCTTCTTCGGGATGTGCTGCTGTTCAGGTTTGGCTGGTTTCTTGTTTGGATTAAAGAGTAGAGGAGCACACTGGGACAGATGCTGCTCCGGTGCCCTGAAAGGTTCAATGTGTCACTGAACTGTGCCGGGTTGCTCTTTTACCGGTCACCACAAGTTCAATGGGCTTTAATGTGTCAGAGAAAGTAAAATGGTTTGGCAGTGGTTCAAAAATAGCTGCGCTTTACCTCCACGAGCTTCGAGAAGAGATACATGGATATCGTTGTGCTTTTGTAGAAGAACATTGAGGTGCCCGCCAAGAAGCCTTGAAATTCAAGGAAACAGTTGTCAAATGAAGCAGTTCACTTGCAAGTTGGTGAAAATACGTTGGAAGAGTGTTTACGGCCGCCGTTTACCTGCTATCAGTGCGTGGAGCTCGTCGTCGATGTTACGCAGCCAGCGCAACAAGCAGCTTGTTCCCTGTGTGACAGGCAGGTCAAGATTTTAAAGATGGTTTCAGAACAGCAAAGAACAGAAAACAGCACAGAAACATATTCCACGCAGATGGGTAACTTTGAACAAGTTGTTTTATAATTTTCTAACTAAGCAGCTGCGGCTGAAGAAAACTACCAAAAGTAAACTGTTGATGCCATAAAAAGAAAAAAATTAACCTTGTAGATACTGACGAAGGAGCCAAGGAAGGCCCCGAGCTGGAAGTTCTCTTTGTTGTAGAAGAGCGAGGGCAGTCGTGACGGCTTGGAGAACATCTGCCTGAATGCAGAAGGGACTTTAAGGCAACACTGAATCAGGTAGCCAACACTGAACATCCTGACAAACCCCTGGAGTAAAGAAAAAGATGTAAATATTATATCATCTACCATCAAATGAAGAAAATCACAAAAAGTGTCACGTGGATTAAACAGGAGACTTACCTTTACGCAGTAGGAAATGCAGTTGTCATGGTAATGTTTACAACATCTGTGTCTTGGACCGTGTTTGCATCTGATTCAAAAAGAGAAGAAAAGAAACAAAAGTAAGTCATGCTTTATCGTGGCACAAACGTTTGTGTTAATATTTGTTTTGCCTCACATTGATTCCAGCAGTTCCCGGGTGTAAGCTAACAGCGTTCTCCTCCTGGAGTCGGGCCTTCCTGCTGAGGCCGGGGAGCCCCGGGCCTCGACGGCAGCCGTCCTCTCCGGAGGCCTGGCGCTGCCGTGATCCGCCGTGATGGAGTGAGTAGGAATCTCCTCTTTCCCAATGATGAACCTGCGTCAAAAATGAACATCCTCATGAGCCTCACCAAGACCGAGACGTAACCGGCAGGCTGAACAACAAGTCGAGACAGAGACGACTCACTTCAGTGCGGAAAACGCAAAGCCTTTGAGTCCATCCTTACTCCTGCAACGTAAACAACAATCATCTCGATTTTTTTTTTGTTACGTCACGTCACACATATCACTGAACCAACATGTTTTCAGCGCTGCTCTGACCTGAAGAAGAACATATAGAGCGATGCAGTTATACAGAACAAGAGCACCTAAAGGGAAACAAAAGACAGAAGAAATCAAGATAAGAAGTCATTCTGAGCACAATGGCTCAGTTCAACCACTGCAATCCAGATGCTGTGATAAACGTCACATGAGATTACTGGTTGGCTTGTTGACAATGTGCTGAACTCACAATGGTTTTTACCATTGGACTTTGGCATTTAATCATTGTAATCATGATTATGTAATGTTTAGGAGACACACTTGCACAGAGTGGAGATTTCTTTTGGTTTCAGTTCTTAATAAAAAAAGATTTGGAAGCTTCAACTGATTGAGTCTTTTACTACATGAATGACTGGATTCATTTCATGGTTATAGTCAAAATGTAACATAAGTGGTCTGGTGGTCTTTTCAGATTTGTAAACATCAAACCGTCTGGGAGTTTCGGCTAGAAGAATTATGCATATCATTTCATGTCAGCAGCAGCAAGGCAGGAGCTAAAGGTTGTGCGGAACCACTGATGCCACACACACACAGAATACCTCCTTCAATTTTACCTCGCCATGCCTGATGGGTCTGACGATGCCTCTGGTCACTGCCATGCGGAACAAAGTCTCGGTGGCCTGAAAGCATGTTGAAGCCAGTCGTTATACGTGGAAGTCTTTATTTACATGGAACAAAAAATGCTGACGTTAACAGAGCACTTCTTACAAGATTTGCCATGTATATTGTCAGCAGCCCTCTCCTGGCAGGGGTGGGAAAAGAAGAAAAAGATTATGAGTAAACGCATAATATTTCAATACAAGGACGCCTGATTTAGAACATATAGCAGATTAGAAATTGCATTTTTAGTGTGCTGTACTTGTTAAATGTGCTTGAGCTAGTATAAACAGGCAAAATTGATCATTCGGACTTCGTAACATGTTCAGCATTAATAGGATAAGACCAATGAGAAACAGGCAGAAGTATCACCTGCTTTTGCGCTCCAGGAGGATAGCGATATAGGAGGCTGGCAGAGCTGAGCCGAACCCAGCAGACCAGGAGTAGAACCCTCCCAAGAGTTTCCTGAAGAAGGTCAAAAGTGTTATTTGTGCTGCTGTGGGACGATGAACATTCCTTTCACATTTTCATAAAAGAAGCGAGCTGATTCTGAAGTGACTTAAAACATTGTTCCCTACTTTACATAGCACTGCCATTGCAGAGGGAGTATTCAACTTTAATTTAGCATCAATATATCAGGTTGTGCGTCAAAACGTCTTGTGTGTTGCAGTGATACATCTTACTGCTAAAGAGTTTCAAACCAACCTAAAAAGTCAACACAGTGTACCATGGGATGTATCTGTTCAGCAAATATTTCATCACAGCAGCACAACTTCACACAAAAACAAAAGGTCAAGGTTAACATGGACACTATAGCATTTCATGACAACACAATGTACAAAATTAAAAAGTAGGATTAAGCTGGTGTGACTCATCTGACATTAAGCTGCTATAAAGATATGCGCAGCCTGTGGCTCTCCACTTCATTAATCTGACATACTGACCTGAGAATGCAGAAGAAAACAATGTAGAGCCCTCCATTGGTGGTGAGGAAAGAGGTAGACCACAGAATCTCTGGCAGAAGCCTTTTTAAATAGTAATCCTTCTTCCGTCTCCTTAGAATTGCTGCTATCTGCAGAGGACAGGTGAGCGGTGGTCAGTCAGCGGACCCTTATATCGCAATCAGAATGTTGAAGCACTTTAGTTCATACTGGACATTTTTTTTAAGCTAGCTTCTCATAATTAGCAAGACAACGATGTGTCATTAAATGAAAGCACTCTTCAACCAGTCCACGTGCGATGTCTGAACTTGGATCCCTCTCTCTTGACTTGCGAGCTAATGTTTAAACGTAGTAGTTAGCTCGACTTGGTACACTCGCTAACTTTAGCTAGCAGCAGGAGCTAAATGTTCCAGATAAACCCTCCTACCAGGTACAGCGGCGCGTATATTTTGAAGGACACCTCCAGGGCGCTCCTGGTCACGGCCGCGGCGGAATGCACGCACGACGGGTCCCAAGTGTGGCCGATTTCGTAGCAGTTGTGCGGTATCTTACTGAGGACAGCCATGTCTGCACAGACCGCCTGCAGCGGCAGGAAGACGGCGGGGGCGCGCCGCCGTGCGCGTTCACATGCAAGTGCGCTGTCACGTGAACGCGGCGCGTCGCCTGAACTTTTGGTCCATAAACATTTGCCTGAGGGGAAGATAGCAGAGTTGTTTTTAGGGAGAGGCGATCACAACCACCTCAGAAAATCTTTGTACTCTATGTGTAGATGTGTCATTTAATGTAATTAAATCAAGTTATCACAGTAAAAAAATAGAAACTTATTTGTTGCATTATTTCTTTGCTGCAAAAATGCTTCTTGGCACTAAATAGAGACCAAGTTATTTCCCTTTTGAATTATGTCACGTTTGTAAGGAACATTCTTTCATTATATAAGCATGAATATGTGGGTCATGCCCCCAATGAAAAATTGATGAATCCTCTCTGTTGATGCCAGATTGATTTTTGTTGGTTTTGCTGTTGATCTTTAAGTTTTGACAACCCAAAGTCCCTAGTTGGTTTTTCATCATCAGCATTGGGTTGAGAGGAATGTCCACATTCTGAAGCTTCATTAAGGTCCCACAGTCAATGTGTGGAGAAGACGTGATGGATATTGAGCTGACGCATTATCACTGTAACTTCTGTTGGTGGAAAACAAGCCTGACCTTGACTGGCAGAAGACTCCATTTAAAGTGATAAGGAGGCTACATTCTGCAAGCTGTGGCATTCCCGTAACTCCCACAGTATGGGAAGGAATTCTTTCCCCGGATGACGTTTGCCTCAGCAGAGCAGGATTCATCATAAGTCATGATAAATCATTTTAAATTCTGGAAGAAGTTCTTCCGGAGTTGAAAAGTCAAGGAGATGGAACAGCCTGCCAGATTTACTGACCTCAAACTCATGAAACACTGTCATGTTGGACAGGATGTTGTCTCACAGTATAGTATGTAGCCAAGTAACTTAACAGGAAAGAGTCAGGCTGGTGTGGATGTATATGCTTCTTCCGCATGCTACTGAAGCTCCAGTTTGTTAGATGAAAAAAAAAAGTCAGTATGAGTTTCAAAACAAATCAAACAAACAGTAGCCCAAAAGGTTTTTAGGCCATTGGCAGGAATTTCACAAATTAGTTACTGGTGCAAACCACTGAGCTCTGCTCCTCTTCCCACTAAATTTTTGTGTTGATACTATAGTGGCATCATTTAAATGGCCAATACACAGGCTAAAGACACAGGACAAAGCAGTACAAAGATGGTGGAAAATGGACGGATGGACGGATCAACAGTATTTCTCTAAACTGTTGAATTTCAGGAAATCGACTTCTTGAAATGGTTTAAACTCTTCAGGTTTTAAAGGCCTGTGTCTTTAACTTTGTGCCACCAGAGACTGAAAGTGACCCTTGACCTCTCTGATTGTAGAGCACAGATTCGGTCAGCAGGTGGCGCCCTCACTCCGTCCAAGAGTTTTAATGTTTTCTTTGGGAAAATTGCTCAAACGTACTGTAGTTAGTGGATTAAGGAGAGTGGCATTGCAAGCTGCTGACCTCAAAAACATATTTGTTTAAGTGCAGCAAGTCAGAGCTTAGGAGTAGTTTGTCTGTTTGACATCTGGCTTTGTTCATAGCTGAATACAAATCATTATTTTGATGGAAACACTGTAGTTACAGTCTGGCCTCAATGTTTCATGCCTTATATATTTCTTGATAATGGAGGTTTATTTTAATACTATTTTTTTTAATTGGTCTACGTTGTTTCAATTTTTGACTAAACCGTTTTATTTATAAAATTATTATAAATTAGTTGCAAATCTTACAAACTCCAATTTTATTGTGAGAGCAGAATATTAAACTGTCAGCTGTTTGAATTAAGACTCTTGTACATTTACCGGGCAAAACTTAAGCAGTTTGGGAGGGGAAAGAAAGGCTTAAAATGAACTGCCAATAGCTGGGGGAGCTTTTCACAGCTTGTTAGGTCAGGCAACAAGCCAGTAAATCACATAGATGCAGATAGGAAACGGGCGGATGTTCATTCAGTGAACGATCCCTCGCTATTAAGAAGTGCAGGACATTTAACCATGTCTTACTTTGTTCTGTTGTTAATGAATTGTAGGTTAATGAAGATTCTAACTTGTTTTATTGTGTTTGACTTTTTACGCATTGTCATATAAGGATGCGGGACTCTAATTCTCGATATTCTGGGTTTTGTTGTCAGTCCAGTGACATCTCTGAAATGTAAAGCCACAATAATTTTATAAGTGAAATCAACTTTTGTGCTGATTCATCGCCCCTGGAAATCCGACAGCCAAATTACAGGGTCCAGGACGTTTGACTCTGCATTTTAAACATAAGTAGATAAACGATCTTAATTTCCTAGGGGAATATTTCAATTACACGTCAAAGATAATTGACGGGAGAACACTCAGAGGTTATCATCGCCGCGCATCTGATGCCTCTGGAGGCGGTCACACCGGCACTTCCCCTGAATAGACGGACTGTTTTCCTCCTCAGGGTTTCGTAAGAGGCGCACTGCAAACGCACGTACGGGCGTTCTCACATGGAAGAGGAACTGGTGGAGATTTCCGCTCTTTCCGCCTTTTGAACCAGAGAAGCCGCAAAACGGCGCGACCAGCAGCAGCGGCAGCAGCAGCATGTTCTCCGCTCGGACTTTGGGGCAGTTTGCTGCGTGTTTGTTGGTTCTTCTTCTCTCCTCCGCCTCGGAGGGGACGCGCAGCAGGGAGAGGGTTTACTACGTGGGGATCACAGAGGACTGGTGGGATTACGCTCCAAGTGGAAAAAACCTGCTGAACGGCAAGGCAATCGAAGACGATGAGTGAGTTATGATGCTTAACAACACTTGTGTTTAATAAGAATGACAGGTGATGTGACTTCCTGTTCATTTTATCATATGATGTGGTTGATATAACTTGCAGCAAAGTAAAAAAAAAAAAGTTTTAAAAAGTGACCCCTCCCTAAAGGAAAATACAGTTTAGACATAATAAGTAAGTTTTACACCAAAAGTCCTGTGCTGTCTCATAGTCAGTGTGTGACATTGTCTAGACCTGTGGGGAGATTGTTGTGTGCTTTGCCTGCAGTCTGGCAGATGCATGGAAAACATGACAGTGAATAACTGTTCTTACTCATGAGGTCAGAGCTTTGTTTTACTCACTGAAATTGAAACCAGAAACACGGTTACTAAGTGGCAAGACGAACCGGAACCAGATCAGTTTGTTTTATGACTCCCCTGCGCAGTGCCAAAAACAGAAATATCTGATGTGAGTCAGGAATGTCTGGAGGATGTGCTCCCCTTTTATCTCCCAGTCATGTTTAGATGTACGCAGTGAGCTTTCATACAACAGAGTCAACCCGATCCACATACAATGTCACAGACAGTGAAAGATTGCTGGGAATTTATGATCAGGGGTGTTATGGGTGTAGCCTTTATCTACCTTCCTTATTGCTATTGTGAGTAAAGTACTTCATATCATAATAATAATAATAATAATAAATGTTGCCTGCAGGTTTGAAAAAGTGTTCAGTGGTTTTCTAGTCAGAAGTTTGTCTTGTCTTACAGGATTTCCTAACACAGGTCTGGAGCAGATCCTTGTGTAATGCTGGACTTTCCTGAATTTATGTCCTGTGAGTCAGCTCCAGTGCTGACCTCAACAAGAGGCATTTGTACTCCACAAATTTCCTGCTGCATTTACACTGCTTTACAATTTATTGATCAGCAGATTAATACCGAAACACTTCCAATTAGTGTCATTTTTAGCCCTATCACTCAAAAATGGTCCCCTAAATGAGGATGTGGCTGCTAGAACTGATACCATAAGCATGACTCTGAAGACTGGAGTTCCCAGACCAAGTCTGTAAAAAGACACGAAGATAGAGAAAGCACTAAATTGCTCTTATCAGGTGCACAGTGAGACCACTCTTATCAGACTGTCGCAAGGTTATCAGTGCAGCCTATTTGTATGTGAAGTACGAGTATATGTAACACAGTGTCATCCCTGCTGCTGCAGTTATGGTACAAAATTGCATTTACTACAGTTCCAGTAACAGGTTATTACCCCTGACAGCCATGTAATCACAGTAATAACATCTCAAATTAGTAATGAAGTGCAGCTCGGTGAAATGTTTTGCAACGTTACATCTACAGTGACAGAACTACAGTTTATGTGCACGCTGAAGCAAAACTCAGTTTGACATTATAAACTCAAAGATTATTCTCAGCTAACAGACTTAAACTGTGTTTTGGAATGGTATCACAGCATTTGCCATATTTGTACATCTGCAGGAGGAATTCTGTGTCGTATATCATGACAGTAACCTGACCTTGTCTGTGTGTTGTGCCAAAACAGGATTAAAAGCTGCCTTGTCTCCTCCGACTTCCTTCACACGCCCAGCCTTCAGTCTGACAGCTGCTCCGTGTCTTCCTCTCATGTTTTTCTTTCTCTTTTGCCAAACTAACTCAGGCATGCATCTATATTCCTGGAGAAAGGGCCCCGCTCTATTGGCAGCGTTTACAAGAAGGCGATGTATCGACAGTACACAGACGGTACCTACAGCAGCCTGTCTCCGCGGCCTGAGTGGCTGGGCTTCCTGGGACCGATCCTGCGGGCAGAGGTCGATGAAACCATTGTGGTCCACCTTAAGAATTTCGCATCCAGGAACTACTCTGTGCACCCTCATGGAGTTTTCTATGAGAAAAATGCCGAAGGTAAAGAGTGAGCATCAGGAATGTGAGCGCAGAAAAACACAAACTGTATTTCCTCATGCATTTACTCTCTCTGATTGAAGTGAAATCTGTTGTTCCATTTTCAATACTGATTTGTGAAGATAAAGGCTTCCTGCTGACCTCTACACCGTTATGTGACCCCGAAGTTAAAGGGCTTAACAGCAAGTGTGATCATTTTGCATATATGACTATGTTGTTTTTACAGCTGTAGCAGTGTATCAGTCGCATTCAGTGCTGCAGATCAGTTACATAAGGAAACATAATCGAAAAAGTGCGTCAGACTGGACATGTGGTGACGTGTAAAGGGGATCTTTTACTTTTCGTCACCGGGGTGGGCATGGGTGGGAAGTATCTTGTCAGATGAACTTTGTTCCAGATTACAAGCATGTTCTCTTCTGATAAACTGTTTCCAGAGGAGACCCTCAGTCAGACTGAAAGTGAAACTAAGGCTGTGTGCTTACAGGTGGTGCCTGACATCCTGGTTTATTTCAGATGTGATAAAATGCGACTTTCAGTGTTTTGATTATTCTGTTTTTACTTGTGCAATTCCTGGCATTGTGTTGCAGAAATGCTAGTTAGGAATGTAACTGCATTGTAACTTGTTGCTCACATGAGGTGCAACCATCCAGGCTCAGCTGCTGTCTCAAATGAAGAAGTAACAGCAGTAAACCCCCCAACAAAAACGCTGTGTATTTGTTTACCAGGCGCGCTCTATCCAGATGGGACATCAGACAGTCTGAAGAGGGACGACGCCGTGCCTCCGGGAGGCAGTTACACCTACCGCTGGGAGGTCAGACCGGAATTTGCGCCCACTGATGATGATGCCAACTGCCTGACCTGGGTGTACCACTCTCACTTTGATGCCCCAAGAGACATTGCTTCTGGACTTATTGGAGCGCTGCTCACATGCAAGAAAGGTGCTGAGTTGTGTGGCCGCATGCTCTGATCTAAACAGAATGTCGCTGGTGTGATTACCTGTCGGTTAGCATCAACTGTGCACCAGTGCAAGTCAAACTGAAGTTATCTGTTGATCCCTTAATCATAGGTTCAGCCACAAAGGGCTTATTGAAACAGATTTCTTTGAAAAAGTGGAACACACGATCTTAATCTTTTAATGACCACACTTCAAATCTGCGAAGCAAAGCTCCACGGGAAAAACAGACTCGGAGGGAATCCACGTCCAAACAAGGATTAAATGTGTCCTGCTTTTTGTGTTTCACTTTTCTTTGCGACTGCAGGGATCCTGAAGACGGCTAAAGAAACAGTCCCGTCACAGCCGGAGTCGGCCCGCAATGACGTGGACCAGGATGTCTTCCTGATGTTCAATGTGGTGGATGAAAACCTGAGCTGGTACCTGGACGACAATATTGAGAATTGTTCTGATTCCGCTGGAATCGACCCAGACGACCCGGACTTTCACGAGTCAAACCTTATGCATGGTGAGAGATGACGATAACTGTGAACTTTAAAGTCTGTCAGAGATTGCATTAACATTAAGATAATGGGACACATCTGGCTTTTTTACAATTTCTCCAACTGCTTCTGTTACGTTTTTGTCTTTTTAACTTCTTGTGTATATGTATAATCTATTTTCATCTGTCTGGAATCATAAATTTATCTGATATGATTAAACAATAGATTTACCCCACATCATATGTTAACAAATGATACAAAAGTAACCTTCATGGATCAATGTGAGTGTGTCCTCTATGTCCCTTTATCTAACCCATTTCTGTGTTTCTCTCCATGTGACAGCCATTAATGGGTACTTGTTTGGTAATCTGCCCGGAATACAGTTGTGCCAGAACCGTGCAGTAGCCTGGCATTTGTTTGGCATGGGTAACGAGGTAGACATTCATTCTGCCTTTTTCCATGGGAATACTCTCCTGGACCGTGGCCACCGCACTGACGTCCTCAGCCTGTTCCCTGCCACGTTTGCTACAGCTGAGATGATTCCAAAAGCGGGCGGAAAGTGGCTTTTGACCTGCCAGGTTAATGACCACTTGCAGGGTAAGACACCTGACCTTTAACCCCGTGATGTGTCACCTTTGACCTCACTGCCCTCGGCCTTTATTGAGGCGGCTGCTTTTGCAGGACTGCTGACAAGCGAGAATGCATTTTTCGGGAAGTAAATCTATTTTGTCGGTTCATGATGATTTGAGGATTCTTGCAGCAGAGCTGGCATTTCTTCTTTAAACTTGCCAGCTCTTAGGTTTACAAGCTGTCCAAAGTTCCTTCAGCATACAACTGAATCAGCATTGCTTGTTTTAACGCCCTTTTTGTAATGCTGACACTTTTGAAATGCCATTTCTCTGAGTCCTTCTGGAATGTCAATAAAACCCTGTGCTCGTTCAAGTTCCTTCATTGATGTTTTGATAAGACAATTCTACTCAGATCATCAGTTTAATGTATGATAGTTTTCAGTGTATCTGATGTCCTCTTGTTAAGAAAATGAACCGTAGCAGCAAAAACACACGAAAGAACGTGTAAACTGAATGTTTATGAAGAATCATTTCTGATCCTTCACACTTGAGAGACTGTTTCCTGAAGTGCAGGCGCTTATTGTTCACCACAAACATTTCAGTGTGTGTGTGTGTGTGTGTATTCTTTTATTTCAGCTGGGATGCAGGCCTTTTATGAGGTGAAATCATGTGACGCTGAGGCCAGCAGCAAACCGCTGGGCGGTGTTGTGCGGGACTACTACCTGGCAGCCGAGAGAGTTCTGTGGAACTATGCTCCCTCAGACATGGACCTGATAAACAACGTATCGCTAACTGAGGCAGACAGGTGGGCCGACTCATCTGATGGCAGTTTGTCAGCGTGAACGTGATTGCAAGTCCAATAGTATGACAACAGAGAGTCAGAAAAATGGAAGCTGTTGTTGCTTTGTAACCTGAAAATTGATTAAAAATTTGCACCAAATACACAATAAGCCGAGGCTCATGCCTGCTTTGTCCAGTAGTTATCCCAAGCCTGTCTGGCCTTTTAATTACTGTCACTTCTAAAGCTCTCCATCTGTTTGTGTGCGTGGTCAGGGCTGATTATAGGTGAGCCTGTCATTTCTACGGTATAATAAGTTTGTTGTGTCTGGAGGAAACAGTGCAGATAATCATAAAGTCAATCAGTTGTTATTGTTCCTCGAGGCCTTTGACCGACCAGCTGTTGCTCTGTTTGCTTTCTAAGTGGTAAATCCCTTCCTCTCTACTGCTTCTTCTTCTGCCTGCCTCACAGCTGATGCGTTTTCCCACATTCCTCCCTTTCACAGAGATTCAGAGGCTTTTTTCGGAAGAGGCGAAGGAAGAATTGGGGGCAGCTACTTCAAAGTGATATACAAAGAGTACACAGATGATACCTTCACTACTCAAAAGCCTCGTTCTGAACACTTGGGCATCTTGGGTAAGACTTCTCCATTTCATTGTTATCAGATTGGATAAAAATGAAAGTGCTGTCTTTTGTCTGTGGGGGTGTTATATTTTGTAGGCAACACCTTTTATCTTGTTCTATTGTTTGTCTGCTTTTTCCCAGGTCCAGTCCTGAGAGCAGAGGAAGGAGACACCCTCAGAATAACATTTCTGAACATGGCTGACAGGAATTATAGTATCCAGCCGCATGGGCTGCACTATGACAAACATTTCCAGGGAAGCAGCTACAAAGACGGTGAGGCAGCAGCCCGTTTCACTGCTGCAGATATGTATTGCACCACTGCTTTAACCGTTAGGAAGGAAAGGAAGAGGAAGGAAAGGAAGGAAGGAAGACATTTCAATGTCTCCACACAGAGCAAAGTTATTATAAATGCTGATTGGAAAGCTAAGGTCATTTTGCTTTGTCTTTCTCACTGCAGGTGTTGTCAAACCAGGCTCCCACGTTGGTCCGGGTGAGAACTTCACCTACGTCTGGCAGGTGCTGGACGGCCCTTCGGCTTCTGATTCTCCCTGCATCCCCTATCTGTACTACTCGGCCACTGATCCCATCAAGGACACCAACTCCGGATTAGTTGGACCTCTGCTTGTGTGTAAAAAAGGAGCGCTGTCGGTGAAGGGAACCCAGGTACAAATGCTGTATTACACAATAAATTACAAACTTAAAGATAAATGTATGGGACTTCAATTGAAAATATATAAGCTACAAATATTAATTATTAATATTTAATTATTCATTTTGGTTGATAAAATTATTGATTGAGTTTCATTATGCAATTTAGAAGGTTACATAATTTTATTAGTCAAAACTGTGTTTTAAATACATAACCATTAACGTTACACATCTGAAACATATTCATATCCTCATTGTGGTTCCTGGATGTCTGTATTGGTTCACAGAAAGGCGTGGATAAGGAGTTCTTCCTTCTTTTTTCTGTGATGGATGAAAACTCGAGCTGGTATTTAGATGAAAATGTTGAAAAATTTGGCAATAATGAGACAAATGCAGAGAGCGAGAGCTTTGAGGAGAGCAACAACATGCATGGTAAGTATAGCGCTTTTTCAAGGTGTTTCAATTGTCCTTTAGTTGTTTGTTTGAAATATTCATACTGATTGTGCATCTACTTTTTATTTGAGACTAATAACTGGCACCCAGCTAACTTGTCTGTAGTTTTCTGATGGATTCATTTCCTTCATCTCAGCTGTGAATGGACGCATGTATGGGAACCTTCATGGACTGGAGATGTGTGCCGGAGACAGAGTCAGTTGGTACACCTTCGGGTTAGGCACTGAAGTGGACATCCACGGTATTTATTTTGAAGGCAACACTTTCAAGAAGCAGAGCACAACGCGCGACACTGTCAATCTCTTCCCTCATACCACGGCCTACGTCGCCATGCAGCCTGACGTCGTTGGTTAGTAACATTACTGTATTATGCACACACACACGCACACACACACACACACACACACACACACACACACACACATATAAACAGAGTGTCAGGAACACATGTTATGGTTCTGTTCTGCTAAAAAAAATGTCTGCACAGAGAATAAAGCCAAAGAAAGCATCTTTCATTCATGCGTCCAAATTCCTGACCTCAGTTCTCTCTCCCGACAGGTGTGCACGAGGTGAGCTGCAGAGTAACAGACCACTACTCAGCCGGCATGAGGCAGATTTACAGGGTGAACCACTGCCCACACAAAAAAGTGAAGCACACGCAAACACAGCCGACTAAAATTGTGCAGTATTTCATCAGCGCTGATGAAGTGGAGTGGGACTACTCACCTGAGAGAGACTGGGAGTTTGAGAAACACCACGTCACATCAGAGGACAGGTGTGTGTAAGATAATTGCAGGATTATTGCTGGAGTAATTGCAGGAGTATTTCGGTGCTGGAGTCCGAACCTGTGATTAGTGGCTAAACTTATTACTGTTTGTTAATGGAAGCAAAATGGTACATGTCTCCCAGTCCAGGCAGCATATTTGTGGAAAAAGGGACCAATCGGATTGGCTCTCGTTATAAGAAGGTGGTGTATAGAGAATACACTGACGACTCCTTCACAGTTCAGAAGGATCGACAGCCCAATCAGCAACATTTAGGAGTTATGGGTAAGCTTAGCCGATCAGTGCTGCTTTTGTTATTTTACCAAGAAAAGATCAAAATGACTCAGGTTTTCATTTCTGCTTTAGGTCCAATAATCAAAGCAGAAGTGGGAGAACAAATCGTGATCACATTCAAGAACAGAGCCAGCCGACCGTACTCAATCACTGCGCATGGAGTAAAGGCCAGCGGGGCGCACGTTCCTGTTAAACCTGGTGAGACATATGCTGGAACATGTCCACGCTTTCCCGACCAAGACTTCTGTTCTTTGTAATGTTTTCTTCTGATCCATCTTCAGAAGCAGTGGGACTGATTTTTTTCCCTCCCTTATCTCATGTTCTTTTGATTTAAGGTCACATTCTTGAGTTGACTTGGGACGTTCCTGAGAGCTCTGGTCCAGGGATCACTGATCCCAACTGCATCTCTTATGCATACTTCTCCACTGTTGATTTCATCAAGGTGCATTAATCATTATACAGCATGCATGCTCAATAAGCAATACCACATGTTTGTTATAACACCTTATTTCTATGTGTAGGATCTGTACAGTGGACTTCTGGGGCCTCTGGTGATCTGCAGACCAGGGACTCTGAAGCGTGGCCAGGGGTCCGACAGACAAAGAAGTGATGTGGAAAATGAGTTTGCTCTGCTCTTCATGGTGTATGATGAAAACCAGTCCTGGTACATGGAAGAAAATATCAGAACGTACCTTGGCGTCGATCCTGCAACATTCGAGCCAGATGAAGGCTTTGAGGAGAGCAACCTCATGCACGGTAAGAACAGCTGGGTGGGACGGCATGAAGGTGGTGGACAGAGTAGGTCTCATGTAGGTAAAAATTAGGCACAGACACAGATCTGTTTTCTTGATGAAAGAAACCAAATTAGAACTGTTTGCCTTTGTAGTGAAACAGATAACTCTCTAACAGGGCCGGTGTCCGTCACAACGCAGTCTTTTTACTCCAGTGGACACAGAAATGCCAAAGTGGAACTATGAAATGTGGGGGGAAAAAATAACATAACATAACATAACATAACATAACATAACATAACAATTCCAAAATTGACAAGGATGAGGAGAAAAGTGGAACGATTAAAAGGAAGAAACATTCAACAAAATCAGATTCAGCAGTTTCAGCAGTGTGTCTCCCTCTGCACCACTTCCTATGATATGAATATTAAAACCTTCATGTTAAACAAATTGTTTGCACACATAAATGTTGTGTTGATCTAAGATATACGGTTTGTAAGAAATGACATGCACAAAAATATATTGGCCTCTAACTCTAACCCTAAATATGTTAACTGCATGGATATTACGATGACTGCATGGTGATGGAGTGTTTAACACTCTGGCCTCATCACTTGGGTTCTAATCCAGCTGGAACCTTTCTATATGGAGTTTGCATGTTCTTTATATGCATACATGGACTTCTTTGGGTACAACGTGCATGTGAGAGTAATTGAAAAACTGCCTTTGATCCTGCGTGTGAGTGTGTTTTTTTTGTGAGACGGACTCATGTTCAGGTTGCCTTCGCGGTATAGGAGGATAAGAATTTGTACATCGCCCTACAACCGTTTTGTGACCTCAGTGTAATTCTTTGTGTGAACTATTGCAGGAATCAATGGCAAGCTGTATGGAAACCTCCACGGGCTGCTGATGACTCAGGGCCAGAAGGTTGACTGGTATCTGCTGGGGATGGGCAACGAAGTGGACATGCATACTGTTCATTTCCACGCTGAGACTTTCACCTACAAGGTTTGACTGATATCGTTCTTTGCCTAAATTTCCCTTTTTGCAGTAAGAAGGGAAGCATCTTTTCTCGTGTTCATGACTTATTTCCTCTTTTGTTGAACTTTATGTACTTGTTTGTGTTTGTGTGTGTGTGTGTGTGTGTGTGTGTGTGTGTGTGTGTGTGTGTGTGTGTGTGTGTGAATCAGACGGACCGTGTGCATCGTGCAGATGTCTTTGATCTGTTCCCGGGGACTTTCCAAACAGTTGAAATGGTGGCAGGAAATCCAGGGACGTGGTTACTTCACTGTCACGTGACGGACCACATCCACGCTGGCATGGAGACGACTTTCACCATCAAAGGTGCCCGAATGCGATACACACACAGTATTTGTCTCCATGCAGTGAAATAAAATGTCTAAAGCTGATTTTTTTTTTTTTTTTTTTTCACTTTTCTTCAATCCAGAGAGGTCCTCAAATGGTAAGAACTTTTTTTTTCTTAAGCAACAGTTGAAATGTCAGAACGCATGCCTGTGGTTAAAAACACACTATTATAGCGCACTCTAGACTTTACGCAAAGGTTTGTCACTTCTGCATCCTCAGTAATGCTGTTTCCGTTCAGAACAATCTAAACTTTTGATATCATATTAATCGTTAAGCATGGACCTCAAAATAGACTGTATCTCACACACATGAACATTTTGGAAAGGTTTTTTTGTTTGTTTGTTTGTCTGTGCTTTTATTGAACGTGGTTATTGATGTATAGTTATTGTTGAAATATAGTGCTTTAAGTATATTCTTGGCTGCTGAAGAAGTAATATTGGTAAGATTACAGAGAAATTCATGAAAAAAATACGATTTCCAAATGTTTTGGGTCTCTCCCGAGAGCGCTGCTAGATTTTTTGTGCCAGGCTGTAACAGTTTCCTCTTTTTTTTTTACTCTCTTTCCAGCTGCAATATCTAGAACTGGAGCCTCCCTTAAGATGGTCCTGTTCTCACTAGCCCTCGCCCTGCTGGCTGGCTGTCGAACACACTGATGAGGGATTCTGACAGTGGTTGTGAATGTGTTTAAAACCAACTGTGGCCATTTTTGCACTTAGAAAAAAAATCCAGGGAAAAAAAAAGTCACAGTAGCTTTTACTGAAGACTGTGTGTAGATATTAAAGGGGCTGTATCATGCAAAATTCACTTTTTGTATGTTTTAACCTTGTTATATAGTTATGTACCCACCAAAAACACCCCCAAAGCATTTTTTTCCTCCGTGCCTGTGTGTTTGAGCTTTCCTCGTGTTTCTGCTGCTCAGAGAGGCAGTTTTTTCTAACTCTGATTACGGAGATAAACTTTAACCATCGTCTGAAAGCAACAATCAAGCAAGAGCAAGAGTCTGAAGGGTCTGTGCTTGGTGAGTTTCTAACAGGAAAAGACGTTTTCGTGTGTCTTTGCGTGTAGAGAAGCTAGAGCTAAAGAGCTAAAGCTAACCCTTAGACAAGCTAACGCATGACATATTTGTTTTGAAGCGCTGATTGGTTGAAGTAGCTGTCAGTCAAAGTCCACAGGGGGAGAGGCGGGATTTTCAGTGAAACAGAGCGCTTTCTCTTGCGGGTTTCAGAATTAGCCCCAGAAAATCTTTTATTTCACACAAAATTACTTTTCCTTCGCGCCAAAAATTAACTATTACCATGTTAGTGCCATTTCTAGGGTTTGGACTAGCTAAAAAAGCATGATACAGCCCCTTTAAGGTGGAATCATGGCAGTCAACCTACAATCATGTTAGTTTATTTTTTGTTTTAGGAAAAAAAAAGCTTTGTATAAGTGAATTGTTCCTGTGCTGCTGGGCTTTGTTGCACTGTTCAATGTTGTCAGTTTAGCTTATTTTTTTAAAGCGCTGCTATGCCAAACTTTATTTTCAAATTTGTTTTTAATTGTGAACGTGCAATAAACACATTTATTCTACTGAAGTGTAGTCTCTGTGTATTGGTGGAGTTTTCTTTCTTTCTTTTCTAAAACAGTTTTCATGTCCTCTGGTGGTGCTTCAGGGTAAGTATTCACCTTGAGGTTGAGGTTTATGGAAGTGAACGGAGCCTGTATTCTACTGCCCCGCTGAGGCTGGATGGGACACCGCTCCGAAAATATTTCTGTGGGCGGTGCCCTTCGGCTGCAAGGAAATGTTAACATAATCAAGGACAGGGTAAGTCTATTGTTAGGTCAGATCTGTCATCAGTTTTAATCAGTTGAGAGACCCCCAACCCCACCAGCCCCCACCCCACAGGTCACAGGCTTCTCACATGTGTGAAAGAGGAACTGAGCCTACTGCAAATGTATGAATGTCCCTCTTTCCCAACAGCATGCAGTATGTACTGCTGCCAGGACATTGTTTACAGAAGCATGGGGTTCATGCACTTTTATATGAAAAGACAGATTACATTCATATGGTTTGGATCGCCTCTCATTTCACTCAATGCAACGTTGGCAATGACATTAAAAACACGTCTTTACAAAAGAACATAATGTGCCATTTAAAAAAAAAAAACCCAATGAAAACAGGACATTTACATGAATTAACTGCCATCCGCTGCGTGCACCAGACAGGATGTGAAAGAGGAAATATACAGGCGTAAAAATACATGTGATCACACTATAGTGTCAGACATTTGGCTTCCACGCAAAGTATCAGTGTCTTATTAGTGTATCAGAGATCAGCAGTAACACACAAACACACAACAATAATTGTCATTTTAGTATCTTTGTCAGCCGGGATACACCAGCTTATTCATTAGTAATGACACACAGATCATTGATTCGGTTTGTTTCATAGTTTTGGTTCAGGAATAATTTTTTTTTAGGGTTTTTTTTTCCCCTCTAAAACCTCCAGGTCACTCTTGTGTCTGTGTCTGAAAAGAAAGAAGAGAAGAGAGAAAAAAGAAGAAGAGAATTCAAGAAGTAGAAAGTAGAAATGTTTGTTTTCAGATGTAGGGTGTGAATTAATCAGTGAATTAATCCTGTCTGATCCTCCCTGAAAACAAGGTCTCGCCTCTGTGTTGCGACAACATTTGCAACTTCACAATACAGCAACTGAAACTAGTTGTGCACAAGATTCGTTTCGTGAGTACAACTTCTTTTATTCATTTAGCAGCAGAGCCAGGTTTCATTGCTGTGCAGTTGTGCCCTTGGTTGTCAGTTTAAACTGATGAAGTCATGCAAATTGTCTCCAAACATCTGTGTCAGTAATCAACCCCTTTTCAGACTGGTTGGTCTGTAACCTGAATGACCAAAAAAAAAATCCACGCAGCCATAAAAATGTCTTCAACGATCAAAAAGAGAAAAACACAGCTCATATTGTGGCAAAATTAGTCCACTTTAATTTTAATAAATCCTCATTTTTATCTACAGTGGGAACTTTTATCTACTTTTTTCATGATTGCTGTTTAAGTAGTTTTACCTTAATATTTGCTGCTTGCTTGTATTTTATGTGGTGGTTTAAACCATTCTAGCTGCATTAGCTGTTTTTCCAACAATCCTAGCAGTTTTGTTGTTTGCTGTTTTACATTTTTGGCCATTCTAGCATCTTTATATTTTACATCATTTTAGTTTTTCTATAAATTTAAGTCATTCAAACAGTTTTGACACTTTAAAACTTTTTTTTTTCTTTTTCAGACTTTATCCAAAATAAAACATTTCTTCATAGGGACTGGGTGTTTTTTTTAAGACTTTCTTTCTCAGACAAAGAAAACAACACATTCTTGTGTCAGTGTTTTCTATCTTGGGTACTCACTGATTCATCTGCATATTGACTGCAGCCAAGCACTCGGTAAACAAGTTATCAGTTGGTTTATATGGGTTTAAACTTTGAATTTTTTTAAGGTAAAGCATTAAATTAAATGTAAATTGCTTGTGGTTTATCATTTAAAAGTAATACCGAGTTGTTTTTGACATGTTAAAAGACTGACATTTAGTTAACCTGATAGCAGAGTTATTGATTGTGCAGACTTGACGCACAAAACTTGTGCCAGATGTTGACATCAGCGTTTTCAATGATAATCTGTAAAATTCCAATTAAAAAAAAACAATTAGAGCACAGCCACCAACTGACTCTGACAGATCTTTAATAAAAACGCACTACTACTCCAATAAAACAAATTGCAAACTTGCTCACATCCTGTTCTGTGTAAATAAACAACAGCAAGTAAACAACTGGTGATTACAAAACATGAATGTCTGGTTCAGTGTCCTTATGTGCTCTATCAATACCTGCGATTGATTCAGACAGAGTCACAAGTTTGTTTGTTCTCAACTCCATTGTGTCCTAAAGCAGGCTTTGCTTCTATAGATTAATCCCTACACCCTTTCAGACTTCTCGTTTTCTGCCACCTTGATCTCATCAAATTAGTCAGTCTTTTATCTTTCTCGTCTCCGACTGGACCCATTAAAGCTCCATTATTGTGCTGATAAGCCAATTATTTATGAGGCAATCCACTGGCAAAGCAAAGGTTGGGTGTAGACATCAGGACCGCCGATAGGGGGCAGCATGCGCAGATGGAGCAGTATATAAATGAGGACCTCCACACGGTCAGACCTTAATAAACACAACAGCGAGACATCAGGAGGGCTGAATCTGCGTGGTGCTGCTCACAACCAGGAGAGGTAAGAAAAAAAGTTACTCGGGCAAGAGGACTGTCAGCTCAACTGACTTCAAGAAAACATGTCAGAAATTAGATTATTAATTCAGGAGTTTCCAAGATGTACAACAGTCTGCAACTGCTGCCCAAACAAATGCTCTATTGGAGGGTGGAACCTTGTGTTATTTATTGAGGAGAGATACAGTTTGTGTGTGACAGAGAGAGAGAGAGAGAGAGAGAGAGAGAGAGAGAGAGAGAGAGAGAGGGGTTGCCTGTGTGAGCTGCTTTGCTTATTGTTTGTCTGGCAGCTCCTTTATATTTTGGATGCACCACAGTAATTGCAGAGAAAAGTTGCGGTTGGATGGGCATGAGAGCACAGAAGACAAACAGAGAAAGAGAGAGGGAGAGAAGCAGGGAGAGAGAGAGAGAGAGAAAGAGAGCTCACTTTTCTCTCTGTGTCCAGTTTGGACCAGTTTGCTTTTTTGCATCAAGCAGCAGAAACTCTGTGGTGCCACTGTGGGGGCTTCTTACTGTCTCTAATGTGATGTAAGGTGTTTGTTGCAGAGGTAGAATGATCCCTCTACTGCAGGGAGAGTTAATAATTCACCGTTTTAGTCCAAAAAGCATGTCTCCAAACATTGATGAGGTTACTAAAAGTTCATTTTTGCTTTGCCGTTAATCCATTTATCTTCACATAGGTTCAAAGTTAAATTAATTATCTGGTGATCATATAAAAAAACTGGACCTTCACCAACCCAGTGACTCCAGTGATAGGCTAACTATAAATCCTCCCCCTTCCTCCTGTCCTTTTGTCTTCGCAGATAACTGATTCACGGCCCTTCATCCAGAGTGCCAGACAGGGACACACTCCTTGCACCTCCAGCCTCCTCTCTTCTCTCTGTTCTTTGCTGGGTTTTTTTTTTTTTTCTGTATTTCCCTGACCTTCCCAGTCATGGCTCCGACCCTGGCCACAGCGTTTGCCAGGCGCTGGTTTATGGCCGTGTCGGCTATCGTTGAAAATCTGCTCTTCTCTGCTGTTCTGCTGGGATGGGGATCGCTCCTCATCATGCTCAAGTCCGAAGGTTTCTACTCTTACCTTTGCAACGAGGAGGGTGAGTCCAGTTTATTTTCACATTTATGTGTAAAGAAAATCAGCTTTAATGCCTCGAAAGTTTTTTCTATAACGTTTATTTTTCTGAAGTTACAGACAGAATGCATGTTAGATACAGTAAGCACTGGGAAGAGGAGTGAACTGACAGCCAGCGTTATCTTGATTTAGGAGGATTCGGGTTTATTGAGAGGCGGTAATGTAACACTCCTGCCTTCTTCCCTTTTCATTCTGCTGGGAGAATAAGTGTTTTCTGTAAGCTGTCTGAGGGACTCAGGAGATTACACCCGATCACTTTGAATTAGAACAGGATTTCAGGCCGGTAGAGCCGTCCTGTGATGAAGAGTAAAAGCTTCAGGTTCCCATTAAGAGTATCCCACTCACCTCAGAGCAAACAGGAGACTGAATAGAAGAGAAGTAATAAAACCAGAGTATATTGCCTTTACAATTGTCTTCTTTACCACTTTAATTTCCTCTTAGGTTCTATTCTCATCCCTCCTGTTAATTCGCCACAACATGAGTGTACAAGGCACTCAGAGTGAAATCCCTTTCAGGCTGTTTTGAAGAGACGAGGGGAAAACGAGACTATCAGGACAGTCTTATTCTTTGGACCTCAGGTGACACTTTGTCATTCTGTGAGCCCCCCCACATCTGATCTGATAGATACCCTATCTCCCCTGGAGCTGACGCCATTGATTTTTTTCTCACCACCAGTTTACCTGAGAGTGCAGTTTCTGTCTCCACGCATCAAACATTCAGTGTTTCGTCTGATCATAGCAATCATTAAATAGCACAGATTACACGGTAAAAAAAAAAAAAAAAATCAAGGCTAACTGAAATCTTACTTGGTGTCAATAAGATGTAACACTTAATAGCTGACAAAAAAAAATTGCCTCAGCTGTGATGTTTGAGTCAATGTGCTTTCCTGGAGCATTGCCACAGCACATCTTATCTTATTCTGATGATATAAGAGGGAAGAGGAGAGCAGCACCAGCTCAGCTCTTTTCAGGCATGTGACATGTGATAAAGGAACAAAGAGAGAGCCACGGCAGGCTTTTATTACTGGTAATATGGAAGTTTAAAGTACACTGATAAAGGATGGGGAAGGCGAGCAGACTGATAGTAAAATGATGAACAGGAGAAATGAGACCACAGGTGGGGAGACGAAACGATAAAATGAAAACCATGGAGTAAACAGAGGTTTAAACAAACTATAAATACGTGATAAAAAGTAGGCAAACCTTTTAAATATAATTAAAGTTTACTGTATTAATTATCATCTCTATAAACCACAGCAGTTCTGAAAAACATGCTTCAATGAAGTGACAACATATTTTTCTCTTCTTTTCACTCTTGTTTATCAAAGTTTTAGAAAACACTACCAGCTCCAATCTGTCCCAACATCTGGCAACATCGCCACCTGATGAATACGCTGAATATTATGAAAATGACGCTGGCGTGGTCGGACTGGGCGACGGGGTGGAGATGAGGCCTCTGCTCCCTCAGGATGGCCTGATGAAGATGAACGGCTGGCTGATCTGTAAAGAGCAGGATGAGATGCTGAACCTGGCCTTCACCGTCGGCTCCTTCCTGCTGTCGGCCATCACGCTGCCGCTGGGGATCGTGATGGATAAATACGGACCTCGTAAGCTGCGACTGCTGGGCAGGTGAGCAAATAAATGTAGAAATGATGGAGATCAATCATGATGTTGTGTCAGGACACATGTAAATGTTAGTATTTTTACATTCCCAGCACATGCTTTGGATTGTCCTGTCTACTCATCGCCTACGGTGCCTATAGTCCAAACGGTAAGTGTGTGTGGAAGGTATCCTCTCCTCCCTTTTTGCACTGTTTTAAACAGTGAGTGTTTGTTGACAGGCTGATTAACTCAGATTGATTTTTTCTTTTTTTACAGAACTCTCGGTCCTTATCTTCATCGCCCTGACTTTTAATGGCTTCGGGGGCATGTGCATGACGTTTACGTCGCTCACAGTAAGTTTCGTTTTAGCATTGAACTCTTGTTGCTCAGCTGGAGATAGCAGGGAGTAAACCTGATTAGGGGGAACGCAACGCAGTGACTCATTAACACTTTGCAATGGATGCTCTTCCTGATTCCCAGAGTTCACAGGGTCACCCCCCCCTCACCATTAATTTGCATTCCTTGCCAGCCATAGTTCATCCTCCTATTCTCTCTCCCCTCCATCAGTTAAGCCTTACAGTGACTCCCACGGAAGTCCAGGGCTGTGTCATGGTGATGCTGTTCACCAGCGAGAGGCTCTCCTCCAGTAAATCTCCTATTAAAACACCCTTTTTCTCTCCCAGCACAGACTGTTGCTGCAACACCTTTCATCTCTAATGTGGTATTTGTTACATCTGCTGAAATTTCTCATTAGTTGCTGCCATGGGCCTGAATGCCCGTGATGTAGTAAAACCAAGATTTAAGGTTTTGTTTGCCCTTTTTCCGTGGGCTTCAGTCCATAGGAGCTGTCTTCACTCCACCTTCCACCCAGCCACTCGGTGTTGGGTTAATAATCAAGCGCGGCCTCGTTTCTTCATCACCTCAGGCCCTCAGGATTGAGCGATTTTGCTTTTTCACCCAACTGCCCTCCGCTTCTGGCTCTGTGCCATGTGTCAGACCTCAGGTCACCTTCACGTCCATCCAGCGGCTGGTAATAGAAATATAATGATTGAAAACTATTAAAATATGTTACTAAGTGGTAGAACTGAAACCGGGGCGCCTCAGTGCACATGCCTTCTCAAATTAGCACTCACTCACACACACACACACACACACACACACACACACGAGCACATACCTCTTCTTTGGCTCTCCCAGTCTTATGTAATATACTGTGCTTGTTGTTGTTCAGCCTCTGAACACAGAACAGCTTGTGAATTACTTTGTATTTGAATATTTTGCCACCTACTGCCTTGTGATGTCTCTGCCAAGTCTATCTTTTTTTTTTTCCCTCGAATGGCAGTGAAGGATACAGAAGAACTGTGTTCTGCGCATCCATTTTGTCCTCAAGTATCGCGTCTCCTCAGTCGCCCCCTCTGATTCTTGCAGCTGTATAGAATCTGGGCAGCTGTGTGTGTTGATGCTTTTACTTCCTTTGTGTCAGATTGTTGTGTTTTCATGAGCTTTGATGTTCTTTCTGATGCTTGTTGGTTTTTTACTGCACACGGTGACCCGGAGTGTGACGCTGTGGGCACCTTCGTCCTTGTCCAGCTTGTCCTCTGCCTCAAACTCAATCACACTGCAGCTGGGTTCACCCTGACACAAAACGGCTTAATTTTTACACTCAAATACACGATGGAATATGCAAGTGACAGAAAAAAAAAAAATTAATGCTAATTTTCTACATCTTCCTTTCTCTTCTGTCAAGTTGCCTAATATGTTTGGGAACCTCCGCTCCACCTTCATCGCCCTGATGATTGGCTCCTACGCTTCCTCCGCTGTCACCTTCCCTGGCGTTAAGGTAAGAAACGCTGAATCGGCCTCACCTTTGATGAAGTCTGAATCTGACAATGAAGCACATGTGTAAATAATCCAAAGTTTAACAGAGTGGCCTGATGCTATCATCTGCTTGTTTGCCTGTGTGGATACAGTTAATATTATTTCAAGGGCATCTTCTGTTAGTGGGAGGTTTCAATCTTTACATCTGAAAATGGCAACAAAATTGTACTCTGGATAATGAATTTCATTATTCTGTGACCCTTAGATGGGTGTTTAAAGGACTGTACAATTATTCCCAGTATAATGATTTACCTTCCCAGATAAGGAATGGTAAGTTGTACATGCACTTATGCAATGTGATCAGGAGGGAAGGTTAGTCTGCTTGAAGAGAGTCACCAGACTGTGAAACATTTCTACTCCCTTGTATTCACTTGTTATGTTTTGTCCAAAGGTGATCTATGACCTTGGCATACCCTTCATCACGATCCTGGTGGTGTGGGCCGCCTGTTCTGGGGTCGTCTTCTTGAACTGCTTCTTTAACTGGCCAATGGAACCATTCCCAGGACCTGAAGATATGGACTACACGTGAGTAACAGATCCAGGCAATGGTGCACAAACAGTATTGATTGAAATGATGACATCCGTAGACTCCAAGTCTGGGATGTTATCTGGTTTAATGACCTTCCAAAGACCAAGTTAGGGGCGCAAAAGCAGGTAGGTATTCGCCACGCCAAGGGCTGATCCTAAGTTAAATGTAGAAATTACTGAAAAATTTAAAGGAAGAAGACATTATTTTTGATGAGTTTTGGATTCTTTGAGTTGAGGTGGATGCTGACATGCAAAAGACAGAACTCTTACTTTTATTTATCCTGTCTGTATTACATAAGTAGCTGCAATCCCATCTGTTACTCTCATGGATTTGCACTAGAGTATATTTTATAGGTTGTCTTTATGTCACATGTAGATTACATTCACATGTAGAAAATTCATCTTCTATTACATGGCGGTCTTGTGTATCTGTGTCTATCAAGCATGTGTAGAAGCTGTCATCTTTGAAACTGTTTGACAAAAAAATTACGTAAGACATTGAAGAAATGCAACGTAAGGCCCTGGGGTTAAACTCTGTCTGCTCGCCATCACGTGTCAGCTATCGTCCTGCTGGTAAATCTCTGCTTGTAGCAGCAGAATTTTTTTTTTTTTCCTCTGTTGAGCAATTTTTCACAGGATCTCTTCATCATTTGTTCCCACTCCTTTTTTTTCCCCTCTCAGTGTGAAGATCAAGTTCAGCTGGCTTGGTTTTGACCATAAAATCACAGGGAAGCAGTTCTACCAACAAGTGACCACAGTGGGCCGTCGACTGAGTGTCGGGAGCAACCTGAAGCAAAAAGATGTGCCGACTAAAGATGGAAACAATCTCTGCCTGTCCACCATGGACCTGGAGATGGACTGCAAGTCACAGGATGAATGTACGAAAGCAATATGTTGCATGTGCTTCGTTAGTATTTGCACGTAGCCTTTTATTATGTTAATCTCATTTGCGCCCTTTTATGCGGTGTTTGTCCTGTTTAGCCCCGTCATTCCTGAAAACAATCACCACTCCGATTTTCGTGCTCAGCCTGGTGACCATGTCCATCACCCAGCTCCGTCTCTTGTTCTACATGGGGGCCATGAACAGCGTCCTGGAGTCGCTCACCGATGGAGACCTCAACACCGGTTAGCTTTTCTACGTTCAGTCAAGATTGTGCATGTGTGTCTGGCAAAAAAAAAAAAAAATACCTAAAAGATTTACTGTCTGATGCTCTTCAAAGTGTTCTGACTTACTGGGTTTTTAATTACATTTTCAGTGGAAAGGATGGAAGTTGGTAAGATGACGGTTTGGCTGTGGAGTAGTGACGCGTTACAGCTAGTTAGAATTAGACTTGCTGGCTTGGACGATCCGCCACCACTCTGCTTTGGTCGTAGTTCACGTCACTAACACAGCCCTTCAGGTGCCATTCAGCTTCAATCTGAAACCGCAAGATATCATTCGCAGTATACTCATTAACTAACTTTCCCCGTCAGCATCGGTGCACGTCACATGCACTGTCACATGGTGCACTTCCCTAGCACTATGGCCCTCTCAGCCATAAACCCTGTTATTATGTCATCCTATTGACTAGCCCTAACCCTAACCCTAACCCTAACCCCAACTCTCCCCGTTCTTTTTAATCAAAATCTTTGGCTCCTTCCACCCATTCTGACTTCATCGTGACCTCTTCCTCAGTGAGTCTGTACTCGTCCATCTTCGGCGTGCTGCAGCTGCTCTGCCTGATGACCACCCCTGTAATTGGTCAGATCATGGACTGGAAACTGAAGGACTGCGATGATGGAGAGGAGGAAAAGAAGCCCTTGAGCAAGTGAGTCAAGTCTGAGTAGTCCCTTGTGATGCAGGATGAACTCTCTGCCCCAAACCCTTTGACTCAGACATTAGAGCTGCCTGTCAGCGTGATAGCTCCGGCGTTGTGGAACGGCATCAGTGATCAGTAATCTCTCCTCTCACTTCTTTTGACTTTTCAACAACAAGGGGTGAAACAAAGACAAAGCGCAGAGACAAAAAGACCCAGAAGGTGACCAACGCCTTGCGGGCGTTCGTGCTCACAAACGTCCTTTTGGTGGGATTTGGCATCACCTGCCTCATACCCAACCTCCCCCTGCAGGTCAGTCCTCAAGGCACTTATGAATGAACCAAACCAAACAGCTTCAGTCCTTCTGAACGTGAGCTTTCATTTCCCCTCAGATTGTGTCGTTCGTCCTCCACACTGTGGTGAGAGGGTTCATCCACTCTGCTGTCGGTGGTCTCTACGCTGCCGTGTAAGTATCACGGACCTCTAACATTACACACACGTCATCGTACCGTTGTGAATGTGTACGGAAACTTACTGAATGAATCTCCCTCTGCACGTCCAGGTATCCGTCCTCACAGTTTGGCAGTCTGACAGGCATGCAGTCTCTGGTCAGCGCCGTGTTCGCCCTGCTGCAGCAGCCTCTCTTCTTGGCCATGATGGGCCCCCTTGGCGGAGATCCATTCTGGGTATGAACACACACTCGCTCACAAATTGAATCCAGCGAGCATGTAGCTAATTATTGCGTCCCTCTGCAGGTCAATATCGGCCTCCTCGCGCTCAGCATGCTGGGTTTCTTGCTGCCGCTTTACCTGGTGTGCTACCGACAGACCCTCTACAAGCAGCAGAGGGAGAAAGAGGACGACGCTAAGATCTACATCAGGATCAACGGCTCCGATGTGCCCGAGGCTTTCGTCTAGAGCGGCGGAGAGCGGCGAGCGAAGATGGAAACGTGGGCAATTCGATGAAACACGTCAACAAGAGCAAAAAAAAAATATCTGTCAAGATGCTAACAGACTGCCTTGCCCGTCTTCCCAAAATCTACAGTCACAGAAACTGGACCACTGGTCGGTTTGGCGAGGAGAAAGAAGAGCAAGAGAGAGGAAAGACTGTGAAAGGAGTGAGGCACCGGTCCTCTGTATCCCCCCAAATCCTCTAACTTCTCTTTTTTTATTCCCTCCACTCTGAGTTGCACTTTAGTGTAGATCCATTCCACACAAAACTGCTTTAAAAATTCCCCTGATGAGCAGGAAAATAGGATGAATTTCTACCTTCGGAAGCAGCAACTTTGCTACAAGTTGCCCTCACAACCAGCCTTTTCATAATTGATGGCTGATTTTATATGTCTAGACCTAAAAGTCATCTGAACTGTTGAAACCTGTCTGCCTGTGGATTTCTTTCAGCAGATGGTGGAAAGGGAAATGCATTTTGAGAGATAGGGAAAAGAATAATAATGTTGATATTTTCTTAGGCCAGTAGAGAAAACAGTAATGACGAAGTACAGAGTCTTATTTTTCTGGGTTTTTGTGCCGTTAACATGTGATTGTAGTGCGGCTCACTGTTTCTTAGTGTTAAATAACCAGCAGGATTTCTGGGAGGATGTGTTCTGCTAAAGGCATCATGCAAAACTGTGGCATGTTTTACGAAAAGCAAACTGTTCGGTTTTGTTTAGATTATTTATTTCTTGTTAATGTTTTGTATTTCACCATTAGTGCCTTTCCAATGCAACTTTGTCAAAGAGGTTGGTTCAGCCGATGTTTTTACATCGCGATTAAAAACCAGAATTCCCTTTACGATTCATGGCAACACTACTTGCACAATGAGACTTTTTGGAACATTTATTGCCTTCTGATAGGTTTATCCATCATTGTTTGTGTGTCTTTGGTCAATAAAATGGCATTTCATCCAGTCCGTCTGCCTCTTGGTGAAAGAAATGCAGAACATTTGCTTTTTTTTTTCAGATTTTTTTCTTCTTCTTCTTCTTCTTCTTCTTCTTCTGCTTCTTCTTCTTCTTCTTCTTCGTCTTCTTCTTCTTCTTCAGAGAATACGCACAACTTTTGTGCTAAGATTCTACTACCTTTCATATTTATTTTCTCTTTCATCTTTGATTTTTTTTTTTTTTTTTTTTTTTTTTTTTGCTTTATTTAAAATGTGCTGCATGCATCAGCCTCCATTCATTGACTGGTTGCTTCCACAAAGCTTCATCTTTCATCCCAGAAGATAATGCAGAGATGCTTTTTTATGTAAAAACGTTTATTATGCAAGTGTTTGTGAGGGTTAATAAAGACTTCATCTTTTTCACTGCTCGAAAGACTACGTTACATGTCTCTATGTGCAATTCTTATCTACCAAGAACAGGGTTATTCAGAGTTTGACGACATCTGGTTCAAAGGCTTTTGTGTGCAATTTATTATGTGCATTGAGACTTTGGTCCACATTGAGAATTTTCCTGGTTTGACTCCAGATCTGGGGTCTTTCTTCACAGATTTTGCATGTTCTTTTTTATTTTTTTGCCTTTTTTTTAATATTTAATTCTTTAATTGATAGAGCAAAGAACATATAACTTGTCTTTTGGGCATAAAAATACCGTGTACAAATCTCCACCGTGGGCGTACATGCTCCTCACTAATCCAGTATTTGGTGAGAAAAACTAAACAACAAAGAAAACCTAGTATAAATAGAACAGCTATAACAGAGGGCGGAAGGAGAGGGCTTGCTCCACTTCATCTCGAACAGGAAAAAACACAAAGTGTGTATCTTTACACGGCCAAGAACAAAAATCAAAACGTAAGAGAGCTATTCATAAAACTGAAATTGTAAAGTTTGTCTATTTTAGCCAAATTTAAAAAAGAAGAGTTTGCATGTTCTATCTGTGCATGTGTTTTTTTCCCCCAGGTAAACCAGGTCCCTTTCAAAGATTAAAAACAGGTGTTAAAGATTAACTGATCATTCATAACTGCACTAAGGTTTGAATGTGAGCATGTGTGATCGGCTCTCCAGCATCGTCAGCAGCACACACTGAGAATACAGCTGATGAAGCTGTGCAGAGGAGGGATGGATGGACTGATGATATGAGATGGATGGACACAACTGTTTTTTTTTTCTATTGTTCTTAGCTCGTTGTGCCAGCAGAGGTCAGTATAAGTAACCTGTTTCTGTGTGTCCCTCAGCAGGTTGAAGAAGCTCTGATCTTTTCTATTTTGATGCACAATCATCAATATTTGAAAAGTAACTACTTGATGAGAAACCATAAAAATTCAAAAAATAATTAAAACTGCTGTGATATGATCTGTCTTCTGGGACTTACACATTTAAAAAAAAACATATATTTTCCAGAATGCGCCCAAGATACACAGCGTGCAAGGAATTTCATTCAGAGGTGTGATTTAGAGCAATTCTGAGCAATTTTTCCACCAGATGTTCCCCGGCACACACTCACTACGTGTTTGCTTTAACCAGGTCTGTCAGCACTCCGCTCTGCCACCTGATACTACACTCCAGCAGATGGCTATCACTTGACACCTCAGCCACTCTCATCACATGAGACGGGATCTGAGAGAATGCCATTCTCATCAGGGACAGTGGCTGCAGGAGCTCTGGTGGAGTCCTCCACCTGCTGCTGCTGCTGCTGCTGCTGAACCCTGTGCAGGCTGTCTGACCCCTGGGGTTTACTCTGGCACAAAGTTCAAAGGACCATAAACTCACTGTACTGCTGGCACCATGTTTTATAATACGGCTGACTACATCTGGATTCTGGAGTACATTTTCTCTACTGAAATCAATAAGACAAATGGACTGAAAGGCTTAGAGTGTAAACAGAGCAAACATCTAAAACAGCCATAGTGGTTGCTGGGCAGTGCATATAAACTGCATCTTAGATAGATAGATAGATAGTTGCACTTCTGCAGATAAGGAGACAGAGGGATAATAAGCGGATGTTGGCAGGCGGATACAGATGCGCTATAAATACAGCGGCAGTTCACTGTTACATAATTTTAGTCTCACACATACGCGCTCACATCCCGCGGTCTCCAGGACATGCGGCTGGATTAGGGCGCCTAAAGTTGCCTTTCCGTCAGTGGGATCCCTGGGGACGTGCGCGAGGATTGCGCATCACCTGGTCATGTCCGCGGGATTGATCAGAGGGCGGATGGCGTGACCCGGACAGACAGACCGCCTGATCGGTTCCCTCGTCAGGTGTCTGAGGACAGGAGTGGGGGTGTGTGCGGCCGGATAATCACATCAGAAGCGAGGACTTTGTTCAAAGGGCTTATGGGAGCTGACGCACGGTGCGTCTGTGCCAGCGGTGGTCCTCGTGTCACCGTGACGGAAAACGACCGCGTCTCTACGTCATCGCCGTCCCGATGACGCGGAATATTGTCAACCCTAAAATAAATAAATGAAAATAATAAGTAACAATTAAGGGAGGACCTCTGGGCCTGTCACCCCGACACACCACTCATATAGTCTAGTGTTTCTGTTAAAAATAATGAGTGCTGGCGGGTTTTCATCATTACATTTTTGATAAATATCGCAATTGGTTCATCGAGCTGTCACCTTAACTTTTAGAATAATTTTATTTCATTATGTGATTTGGTTCTGGATCAAAACGGATAGGATTTTTTTTATATATATATATATATAATTGACCAAAGTAAATCGGATCACATACATTATGCGCTATTTGTGTATTTTATTTTTATCCATCATAACACTATTTGGCCCAAACCCCGAGTGCCTCCTCCAGCAGCCAGCCACAGATCGGAGTAGACCACTCCCCTGGCGGACCATCCTTCCCTGATCTGATCCTTCCCTCCCTCCGTGTCCTCCTCTCTGCACAGGCCTCCGTGCTCTGCGCGCAACAGCAACGCCGCTCCGCGGCCCCGATCAGGAAGTGAATCTGAAGAAAAAATAACGCGACTGTGTGGAGGTAGGATGACATAGAGGAGGAGAAGTGGGAGAGAAGCAAGCGTAGAGAGAAGAGGCTCGAGGAGGGAGGAATCGGCCCCCGTTTCTGGACCTATATTGAGCTGCTCCCCTCTGGGATATAACGCACCGCCAAAAAAAAAAAAAAAAAAAAAAAAAAAAAAAAAAATGCTCATAAAGGAATTGTAAGTAGCCGCGAGTGCGTGTGTGAATGAGTATCTGTGTGCGCGTTTATCTGTCTGGTTTCCGTGGCTCTGACATTGTGGCCGGGGTGATGCCGACATTCTGCACTTGACTCCGCGTCCTGATCATTTTTTTTCCCTCATGCATGTCACACTCTCGTCATCCTCGCTGGATGAAGCGCGCTCAGACGACATGTAGGCAGCTGCAGCCGCATCAGCAGCCGGCGCGCGGCTGTGCCCTTCACATCACGCCATCACGACCCCCCCGGTTGAAATTCGCTCGTGCAAATACTGTAAATTCTCTTATACTGTGGCGCTAAAATGACGGACAGGGAGCCGCGGTGCTGGGGGGAGAGACGGCTGGTATAAGCCGCGCCGTGCCAGCGTCCATCTCCGTAAGCCACTGTGGCCATGTTATTGATGCGCTGCTGAAGGTGAAACGGCCAGCCGAGCATTCCTGCGTTCGTCTTCCGGAGGAATTGGAGGCTGCGAGGTGTGGAGTGACCCCCCCCCCCCCCCCCCCCGGGGTGGAGGGAGGGATGCTCTGGGAGTGGGGCAGGTGGCGGAGGTGGGCGCAACGCTTTGGGGGGGGAAAAGGGCAAATGGCGAGGTTTTGACGCACCGCTCAGATCCCTGGGAGGGCTGGACTGCTGGGCCGACAGGACTGAGCGTGCAAAGAGAGAGGATTTAACACATTGTTTTAACACGTTATTTGTTGCGGGCCTCTGTGTCCTGTGAGGGTGACTGACTGAGGCCTACTTGCAATCAGCTGGTGCTGAGAATAAGGGCAAGGCCGACAGATCGCGTTCAAATTGGGGCGATACAGGAATTAGAATGAATACAGATCTCTGATTTCGACAGGGTGGTCACTCCTTCATCCTCATGCCATCAACTGCTGTCACTGTGCTTATCAGACTCACTTTGAAGAAGCTGTTGACCTACCTGTCAAGATTTCATCTGTCTTTGACATATTTGATGTTGCTGCAGTTTTAGATAATTGGAATATTTTATTCAAAACATTCAGGATAGTAGTTGAATTAGAGAATAAGTACAGAATCTTATTGCTTTTGTTGCTCCTTCTTGGCAAGGTCAGTTAAAAGCTACTGTAAAATTTGGCAGGGATTCCATCTCCTGGGCCTCTGATCTATAATTGCTGAAACTCTCAATTGATCTGGTTGGGTCTGGTTTAAATAGGCACACATTTAAACCAACACTGACTGTTATCTTGATTTTCAACCACATGTATTCAATCAATAAATGGCACCGCACCAAAAAGCTCAGGATCAGAGTGATGGCATGGCTAAAGATCTGAAGTGATTAGGGAGAGTCTGGGCCTCAGCAGTCTGCCTGGAAATTAATTAAATCGGTCACGATTAAATGCTGAATGCACTTACACACTGTCAACACAGGGGCTGGTGAAGAGACTTGTGCATGAACACACATACACACACATACATCAAGATAACACGGGGGTCAGAAAATGTTGAATTGATCCCCATGATTTCGTAGCAAAGACACATTTAATGGGTGCTGCTCACATGAGCCACTGACCTACATCACTCCTGGTCCACTTTTTCTGCACTTCCACAAGCTCGCGGGATCCAGACGCCGCGTTACAATGTAAAATGTGGGGAAGTGAATGAACAGAAGGCATGAAAGAGGAAAACAGAGTGACAAAGAAAGGGGAGGAGAGACAAGGCAGGGAAAAAAGAGGGGTGTTTGTTTTCCGTTGCAATAGAAAGACACCTGATCTTCCTGTCAGGACCTTTAGACCAAGGAGACTTACAAAGAGAGAGACAGACAGAGGCAGCAGCACGGTGGTGACTTCAGTTGTTTTAATTAGGCCTGCATTATTGTATTATTGTGCACTGAGATCGTCTCCAATACATAGATCTCATAACATATTAAAGAGAAAGTTATATGAAAAAATATTCTAAACATAGATCGACAGAATACTTCATCGAGAGAAAATAAATAATAAATGTTTTGATATTATTTGATATCACAGACGGTCTCTGTCTTTCTAGCAGCATCTGCTCTCCCACCAAATGTCTGGCTGGGACTCAGACCCAGATTACATTCAGTGGGAAGTGGGTTGCGGGATTATGCGAATTTGGGCATACCTCGGCTCGCACACTCATGAAACAATCAACAAAGCCTCGTACTGTACATTTGAATCATGTGGTGTGTGAGGCACACGGGTCAAAGGCAGGAAGCGGCGGGACACATTTTAAGCTGCTGCTTCTTTGTAAATGATCTGCCCAAGCCCAGATGTGGCGTTTGTGTCCAGAGGGTTTTTTTTTCTAACTCTTTTTATATTAATATCAGTGAGCACATCTCTAAAGTGTATTTTGGGTCAAGTTTTTTGTTCATCTATCCATATATTTTGCACATCCTTCTTCCTTGTTGCTACTCGTTTATCTGAACATATAGAGAAATGTCTTCCTCTGTCTCTTTTCTCTCGTTAGAGCGAACTTGTTGAACATGGAGACTTTGAAATTACTGGTTGTGTTTAACATTAACCACTGATTATCGTTACCATTGATGATGTTCTGTTGATGAATGTTTCGGTCAAGATTGAAATTTTTTTGTCACTAAGTAACTCAAACATGTAAACTTCCAACTGTACGTTAAAAAAAAAAGCATTGTCTTTGTGAAATTAGTTTTTTCCTCAGGTTGACTTATGATGCATATTTTTAATTAAAAAGTCACCTTCGTGTCTCAGTATCTAATTTTTGGCTTCCTGCCAGCTTGCAAAGCACATTTTGAGGGTTTCCTCAGAGGAAAAGAATATATCATTTATTTTACTCTTGACAGCCCGGTGGTATACTGTCAAATAGAAATATCATCATTTTCTACCTAATGAGCTGTTTCGGTTCACTTCAGTATCCACACTATTGCGCCTCTGTTATTGTTAATTTAACAGATTTATACACAGCAGAGAATACAAAAGCAGCTTTGTGCTTTGTGCAGAAAGAAAGGCAGTGTATTTGCTGGTCAGAATAGAATAGAAATTCCTCTTAATGGAACTTGAGTTGCTTATTTGTTGTGTTGATTGGAGCTGACGGAAGTCCAGACCACGGGTGTTTGTTTGGTTTGTCACACAGTGCTTGCATTCAGCTCATTCCTGTACGTATAGCACGTCACTAATTTCTGCCGGCTTACTGGTTGAGGAGTCCCCCGAGACGGCGACACGGTTCAGACGTGTTTATCAGAATATATCGGTGCGGTGAGCTGAATGTTTAAAGATGTTTTCAGCGAGTCTCCAGCCTCATCCGGCTCCCAGGGAAAACTGTTTCAAATTAAAGCGCGAGCAGCTACACCATTAATGATGAATTTTGGTCAGGCAGCGTTAATTTTTGTAGTGCATAAGTGCATAAAAAGCTGATAATTCATCCATCTTCTGTCATAGTGATGCAAATAGTTTGGGTAATGAGTCCTGAAATGAAACTCTGTGACAGCAGCTAAATAGAATAAAAGTAGCGCCACGTTTTCACTCATTCATCCTGTAAAGGCTTTTTTCCGCACAGTGTTTGTCCATCACTGGGTTCACACTGACACACACACACACACACACACACTGATAAATCTACAGGTAATTAATACTTACCAAGAGAGAACATGCAAACTCCATCAACCTGTGGACTCTAACCAATGCTGCACCACATGCACTGTGTGTGTTTAGCTGACTGAGTGTGATTGGTGTGAATGAGAATGTTGCTCATCATATATAAAGATCCTAAACTAAAGACAAAGTTCTGATGTGACTTTTTAACTTCTCCTGTTTCTTCTTCTTCTTCTTTTTTTTTTCCAGCCGAGTGATTCTTCCTATCTCTGTGGAAGAGGTAAGGTTTATCTCAGTGCCTTTCACTGTGTGTGACGGTGTGTGTGTGCTGGCTAAATGGCTCAAGGCAGAGCTTTTTGTTATCAGATTTTTTTTTTTAGATTCACTTTATTCACAAAAGTGAAGCACAAGTGCTATCATTAAAGCGGCTTTTCTTGGTCGCCTGTTAACATGATTGTGTTTACATTTTAGTTTATTCTTGTCATAAGAGGACGGGTCAAAAAAACACTGTATATGCAGAAAAGTGCGGCTCTTATCTCAACTCCCTGAACAACCACAAGTGAACTTTTGCAATTTGCTCAGATAGAGCAGTGAATTGACATGTCGGCTCAGGGTTTCATTGCCCTTGTGGACTTCCTGTGTGTGTGTCCCATTGTCTTGCGTTATAAACTTCTGTTGCAGTCTACTCGTCTGTTCAGACCTGCATTGTAAATGAGTTACCTGAACCTGCACCTCCATGACTTTGTGGGCCCCCCCCCCCCCCCCACCCCACCCCACACACACACACACACACACACACACACTCTGTCTTCTATTTCTAGAATATTACACGAGTGTCGTCTAATTTCAAAATAGATATTTAGCTCATTCTGCTCAGTAAAAAAAATAATGAAATTTCAGTTTTTGCATGTATGTGTTCATCAGTGAGTGAATGGGCGCCACAGCGTGCTTCATTTTTTTCAGCAATTTTTAAAAAAAGGAAAAATTGATGCATAAAAACATAATATTCAGACTTAAATCACAAAGACATGAACGTATTAATAAACCCCACTGGTTTCCTCCATTGGCCTTTCTTCAGAGTGATAAAATCATGACACGTTTATGAGTGTGTAGACTTTTATCTTAATCAGATCTTTGAATAGAGAAATGGAAATGGAGTCTGTCAGCTGTGTCTCAATTAGGTGAAACTAAGTGCTAAAAGGGAATGGCTTGACTAAAATGTGATCTCCAGAGTCTGAGTACCTTTGAGAGGTATCTATCTCCCTGTCTCTCTCAGCCCGCCACTGCAGCTCGTCCCTCTGGAGCAGTGGTACTCAACCTCTGGCCTGTGGTCCACATCTGGCCCCCGGAGCACTTTTGGCTGGGCCTCCAGTCAGTTAATTCAGACCTGGGGTCATTTTGTGGTTTAATACACTCAGCAGTCACATGACTGCCAACATTGCACATTAATAAAACTGTTTTTAATTTTTACAAAAGAACGTTGTTCGATTTAGTATTTCATGAACACAAAATCATCATTCATTGCAGTTGCCTATTATTGATTTAGAAGCTCTTTTCTCTGCTCCATTGTCATTAAGTTCTAGAGAAAAAAAAACTAAGTATTTTTATTTGTAAACTCCAGAGGCAGCTAAAGCACATTCAACACATTCACAACTCAGTTCGTACAACTTGACTGTGACTCCAGCAAGTCGAAGCTGTAAAATAACATCTTTTGGTTCTGAACATTCCGAACATCGGTCTGACTGGAGGGTTAGATACGAGCAAGGATTCAATTTAATTTATCTGTCTTTAATTTAGCAGATATGGCTGAAAGGGTTATTTGAGATTACACCAAAGTTTGTTAGCCTGAGGCTTGTTGCTGATCTCTGAAGTTTTATGAAAATTTTCTGTTTAAAACTTTAAAATTTCCTCCAGACAAATAAACTGACTCAAAAGGAAAAATAACTTAATGGAACAATGAATATATTTTTTGGGGGGGGCATTTTTGTGTTGTTCCAGAGAAAAAAGTAAAAGACTGTGACATGGTGATCAGTGCTTCATTTTTAACTATCCTTCTAAAAGATTATTTTATGGAGATAAATCGTCTTTTAAGGTGACGATTGATCTGTATCTAAAACATGAATCTTTGCTTTTGAATGAAGTAATAGAGTTACAGCACTGATTTGCAAGGCATCTACATTACCGTTTCAGTTGCAATTTGTGACGTTTTATCTATGACTAGCAATAAAATCCACATAAGAGCCATGATTGTTCTTCAGTGGAGGAATTAGAATAACTCAGGCTGTATCAACTTGTTCTATCTTTGCGGCGTTGTCAGTGTGTCCGCGCCGCGGTTCAGCTTTGTACAGAGGTTATATGGTGGATTAGAGGTGATTAAGAAATGAAGGAAGCCATTGTTCTGTGTTTAAAAAAAAAAAAAAAAAAAATCACGTGCACGCTCAGGAGCCAGAAGATGGGCGGATTAAACGTAGAGAAAGAGATACGACACTGAGAACTTATAAGAGTGAGAGAAAAACCAATTGGGTGTGATATAAACATTAGATTGATGAGGAAACGGAGTCGTGAGCGAACAGGGATATATGAGGGAGATTATGAGCACTCAGGAACAGAGAAAGGAGAATATGGCAATCAGTAGAAGGATCAGAAGAGAAACTAATCCACCACGAGGCACCACTGAAATAGATGATATACATGAAAAAAAATCATCTGTGTTTTCACTCAAATCATATATGGCAACCTCTACAGCCAATCATTCAGGAAGGCTTGAAAGGAGGAATATATTTTTAATCTCTCTCTCTTTAAATACAATTTTTTTTCCTGCCGAGGTTCGACCCTTTTCTTCCTTTACTGTCTCAGTACCAGGTCGGCCAGCTGTACTCGGTGGCCGAGGCCAGTAAGAATGAGACGGGAGGAGGAGAAGGAGTGGAGGTGCTAAAAAACGAACCCTACGAGAAAGATGGAGAGAAGGGGCAGTACACACACAAAATCTACCATTTGCAGAGGTAAGCAGTTTCACAGCACGTCCTAAATGCTCGGAAAACTAGCAGAGGTTTGTATAAAGTTCAGATTGGAAGATTTAATGCATCACTCCCTGAAAAGTACCTCACTTTCTCTTGTTCAGTGATAATTACCTTCATCATTATGTATTTATTCCTTGTACTTTAGCCTGATTTAGTTCCCGATTCAGTCTATTTTGTCCAATAAGCTGAAAAGTACGACAGCAGCATACTGAATGTTGAGACAGTTCCAACGTGTTTTTATTTGCATACGATTTTCAAGGCCAGATCACTGAACCACGAGCAGCTGCAGGTTGAAAATCCTAAATGACTTGTTGCTGATGTATAAATGCAACAATTGTGGAATGTACTCCTCCCCCAAGATGACTGTTCAGGACAAAGCGCCACAACATAATGCTGCACTTTTCACTAGTTTGCTTGGTATTGCTTCAAATATCTAAGAGCCAAAATGTTTAAGTGCACAAATCGGACTTGTGTTTGCGCTTTGTCCTGCAGTAAAGTCCCGTCGTTCGTCAGAATGCTGGCTCCAGCGTCGGCTCTCAACATCCACGAGAAGGCCTGGAACGCCTATCCATACTGTCGCACAGGTATGTCACACACACACTCACACACACACACACACACACACACACACACACACACACGATCAGAAAGCTTATAACGCTACAGAAAAAAGCTCATAATGTAATTCTGAAGGTCTTTGTGCAACATAATCATTTTTTAAAAAGGTTTTTTTAGATAGTATATACAATAATACAAAGGAATTTCAGATATTTGTGGCGTGTCTGATGCTCTGGCTCAGGGAGTCGTGCAGTTTGACTGATTGAGAGGTATTTGCCAACAGAGGAAAATAATTGTCATCTTTATTCCTTTATTGTGAGAAAAAAGGTAATTCAGACCAAATGAGTTCCACCACATTTGCCCTCAGAGATCCTTTCTTCCTTTCTCTCTCTCTCTCTCTCTCTCTCTCTCTCTCTCTCTCTCTCTCTCTCTCTCTCTCTCTCTCTCTCTCTCTCTCTCTGAGCCTCTGTCACCTTGAAGGAGTAGCTGAATAATTTACTGTATGTCTCCACCGAGAAGAGTCATGCAGTCGCTCAAGCCTTTCAGACCAAGATTCCACACACGCGCGCGCACACACACACACACACACACACACACGCTGCTAAATAACCAGTCATACGAACACGAACACGCACAGACTTGTGCGCACAACACCCACTGTTTAATAGTGTTTAACAGTTCTCCCACTCTTCTGTAAACTGTTCTGCGCTGTAAATGCCATTATGTTTGTCAGACCTTTCTCAGTTGGATTGTTTCTGTCTCTCTGTGTGTCTGTTTGTGCCTGCTCCCTCTTTCATATGACACCGCAGTTATCACTGTAAGTATGTTTCTTTTTTTTCTTTTTTTCTTTTCTTGTGCCTGCTTAAAATATATGTATGTCAACACAAAAGATGCGCTGGGCTTTGATACCAATAGAGGGAACAAATTAACCCGATAGTTGAGAAAGAAACTGGATCTCTTTGAATGGCAGAGCAGCAGAGCGAGCCAGACACCACTACTCTGTGTGTGTGCGTGTGTGTGTGCGTGTGTGTGTGAGCAGGAAAGCTACCTGTGTCAGTTATATTTTATTCCCATTTAGTCGTGTATTATTCTGCAGAAATACTCTTCTGTCATCATTCAGGATCTCCTTTCTTTTCTCTACAGAATGAGTACATGAAAGATAACTTCCTGATCAAGATCGAGACATGGCACAAACCCGACATGGGGCACCTTGAAAATGTAAGTGCTGATTACAGCGGTGAGCTGTTGGAGGAATAACAGCAACAAAAATCTGCATAATTGCTGTTTTTCGATTGCAGGTACACGGTCTAGATGCAGAAACCTGGAAAAAGGTGGATGTCGTCTATATTGACATCGCTGACAGAAGCCAAGTGGAGCCAAAGGTGAGCACTTGAGCTCCAGAGACTTTGTTGAGGAGTCACTTTACATACGTCTTTTCATTCTTTATCTTCTATCTCACTTCAGGACTACAAGCCAGAGGAGGATCCTTGTAGGTTCAAGTCAGCAAAAACAGGACGAGGGCCCCTAGGTCCAGACTGGAAGGTACAACGTCCTTTTAATATCATCACATTGAGATATTGGTTTCTTGACATTTTAGTTTTTGATGCTATAAAGTTAAAATTCAGAATAATGCGTTCGTCTAAATCATAAAGTACATCAGAGTTTTTGTTGTTTTGCAATTTAATAATTGGAAACAGCAGATTGAATCGAACAGAACTACAAATTATGAGACTATTCAGTCAGCGAATAACCGTGTGACACGGCCGTACGTCTGTGTGTGAATCCAGAAAGAGCTTCCCAACAAGAAAGACTGCCCGCACATGTGTGCCTACAAACTGGTCACTGTCAAGTTCAAGTGGTGGGGCCTGCAAAACAAAGTGGAGAACTTCATTCAAAAGGTTTGGACTTTTAACTCAGTCGTCGCTTTGATATCCGGGAAGTTGAGCTCATCTGCGGAAGCAGGGCAGCTTTCAACACGGCGTGTGACTCAATATTGATCCTGCGGGAATGTTTCTCTTCATATTAACTTCCTGGGCAGAATTTCAGCGAGCGCGTTGAGAGCTCTCTGCATGTGTGCAGGGCATCGTAGTCATGGAAAAGTACTGTTCAATATCACTCTGCACTTATGTGCTGCATCAGCCTCTAGGGGCCCGACAGGGTAAAAGCATGCTGGGAAAAAAAAAAAAACAAAAACTATGATGTTAGAAAAAAAAAGCTTTCATGAACTGTATTATTCACTTTTTCTTTTCTCTCTTGTGTTGCGTGGCAGCAAGAGAAGCGTTTGTTCACTAACTTCCACCGTCAGCTCTTCTGCTGGATCGATAAGTGGATCGAATTGAATATGGACGACATTCGTCGCATGGAGGAGCAGACGCGTAAGGAGCTCGACGAGGTGAGCCGCTGCATCCTGTCGCCGCTGCACCGGAAATGAGTGAAGAGTGGACACAAGTGAAACAGAGTTTGTGTGTGTGTGAATTGTTTCTCTGAACGTCAGATGAGAGTGAAGGACCCGGTGAAAGGGATGGTGGCTCTAGAGGACTGAGGTTGTGTCGGGCTGTGAATGCTGCTGCTCATCAGGTGAGATGGACACAAGCACAGCTCTGTATATATTTGGACAAAACATGCAAATGATATTTTAGAGATTTCTGGCATGATAATGAGGCACAGAGCAGAACAGCACATGCAGTACAAGAGCTTTTTAGGCTGCGCGTTAAAGTAAGTTTGTTTGGGATTTTTATTCAAAACAACTGTGTTCTGACAACTCTGTCAGTTCCGCATCAAAACACTGAGTCATTTTGGAGCAGTCAGTCACTAAATGTGAACGTGAGATTGATGGTTTTAAAAAATGGAGGATATCGACTCCCTCGTCTGCCAGACTTGGATTATTTGGACCTGATGCAGATTTCTGTGGAAGTCATCCACGTCTTCCGACTGGCACAGTGAAAGTATAGATGTATAGATGTGTTGTAAACCACTGTGGAACTCTCAGGTAGAACATGCAGGCTCCTCACAGACAGGCGAACGGGCCTGCAGTGCTGACTGTGTCGCGATCTCTGTCCCCCTTGCAGACCTGAATACCCGGACACCAGCGGATTCACATCCTCCTTTTGTCTCAACCGACACAACTCCTGACCGGACGGTCTGAAACCCACCTCCCGCAGTACAATCTGGTTTTCAGGGACCTGGACCCAGTACACTCCCAGTTTTCAGCTGATCCACTCCACTCCATCCTTCCTTCCTTTAGGCCCCATCTGTCCTCCTTTCATTTAATCCATCTAGTGTCCCCATGTTAACTGCGCTGAGGCCTCCAGTAGCAACATTATAGATCCTGTCAGTCAGCCCTCTCTTTCTCTCTCTAAATCATTCTAAACTACAGAGAATAATGTCATTTGTCTCTGAGATTTAGGATTTATTTCTATTTAGGATAACCCAATGGTGTGTATATATACAGTCTATCGGGGAGCTGAATAATTGTATTGAATTATATATATATATATATAAATATATATAAATATAAATATATAACAGGGTTTTTAAAATGACTTTATTTGAAGTTAGTGGATGTTTATTTTTTTCCTGACCAGGATGTGTCTGCTCAGTGTTTGCGTTTTTGATCCTCAGATTTGTAAGTTTTTTTTTGGCTTTTTTTTTTTTTTTTTTTTTAAATTTCATCATTGTACCTCCTTTTCTCCGCTTGGGTCTTTCTTCATGCAGTGTTTCTTTTTTTTTGTCGCAATTTGCAAGTCTTCAAACCACAGCTGCGAGGTTGGAATAGTGCTGAGAGTGTTTCGTGGCTACGTTACGTTCGTTATTCTCCCGACCCTTTGACATAAGGTTCCGTTCAAACCTCAATACGTTGAGGCGTTTCTAAGCTTTTCTGCTGCTTTGTGAGTTTGCGTGTGCGTGTGTGAGTGTATGTGTGTGTGGCTGCGCGTTTCCATTTGTGAGTGTGTGCATAGATATTTGTGTGTTTGTGTAATCTATTAGGTCATCGAGGTTTTTTAGCCATATTCTCTCAAATCATTTCAACCTTTTCAGTTTCATCGGGCTGTTTAGAACTGCCAAAAGGCGCAGTCGTCCAAGATTATGCCTGAATGGAAGCGTGCAGTGATGCATCCGCACGCATGCAGAGAGAGGGAGCGAGAAATTGAGCACAGGTTGAGGTTGCAGTGCGTCACTCTTGCAGAGGAGAATCAGCAGCAGACAACTGGAAGAGCCATAAATGAGTGTGGGACCGTTTCTTTTATCGAGCCGACAGTGACACACACACACACACACACACAGACACACACTGTCGCTCTGCATCTATTCTCGCACCCTTTTGTGTCATCTCCAGTGGATAAATGATCTTATCCAGCAATAGCAATAACTACCATGACACGCCGGTCCCTCCGTTGTCACTGCAGGTCCACCCTGCTCTCTGATCTGCTCCCGTCTCGAGGACAGCTCCGGTAAAGTAGAGCCGAGCCAGAAGTCAAGAGCAGTCAAGCTGCTGGTCAATTTTTTTTTTCCTTTGATGATGGTTTTATTGTGTCTGTCTTCGAGTGAGGTGGTTTTTCTCTGGAATCTGAAGCCTGTTGTTGTGCTACCGTGTTTTGTTTAGTTTTTTTTTTGGGGTATATGCATGAGTGTCCATGAGTGCTCTACAGTGGTGTGTGTGTGTCTGTGTGGAGATCTGAAGCCGGCCGGGCGCAGAAAAAGAAACGAGGGGAGTGATAACAGCGGGCACTATCCTCCTTCCTGTTATTGACACATTCGCCTCCTTTGACTTTATTTACTGTTTCTTTTGCTTTTTCCCCATCCTCTGTCTGCTCCGCTGTGTCAACATGTTTCAATGGTGTGGAAACCCTAAAGAGTGAAACACAGAACAGCAGCATCCGAAAAATCTAAAACAAATCACTGAAAAACTATTAATATGAGCGCAAGTTCCACTGAGTGACAACAATTGGAAACTTAAAAACAACGCTTTCAGTCGATATTTAATGTTTTTCATTATTTGTCGACAAACGTCAGGAAATGCCGACGTTTGACTTCATGCTGTGCATTAATCTGAAGGTCTGCTGTGTAAAATATCTTTATTGTTGTTTGGATCAGCTTTTTGTGCTGAATTTAACTCAGTCCGTACATCCCTTCACAGTTAAAAAGAAGACAAGATTTTCGTGCAGACTTTTTTATAACACACAGCAAGCATATATCCGGAAATCCAAATCCATATAATACTCTGTTTTTAAATATGCCCTCAGAATTATGATTTAAACAATCTATGATACATCAAGCTTAAAATTGGTGCATTTTCTGTGGTTTACTCTTTGGGGAAAACACTAGTGGGAGACTTTCACATCCATCCATGAAGCATCTCGCTCAGTGTCTGTGGGGCTACTAACTGAAATAAGGAGATTTGTGGATGTACTGTATGTATTGACCTTGTAAATAGTAAATAAATCAGTGTAGATGAACACATATATATAGATCAGACTGTCCTGCCAAACCCCACAGCACACCCTGTCACTCGGACCGCAGCGACCTCTCACACAGGGAGCGTAGAGCTAGAGCCGCTGAAATCTAGTGAAATCTAACAGAATATTGTCAACGGTAGTCATGAAGAAGTCCATTCTTACACTTCGTCATGGGCGATCTTAGGACTCTCGAGCAAAAAAACAGTGAGCTGCTGTGTGGTTTGTAGAAGATATTACCGAAACCTGACCTCTTCCTGGTGTTAGCCCCTCCCACCCCCGCCCCGCCCCCGCCTCTCCCAGGGGGGGCCACGTCTTGTTGGCAGGACAGTGCATAAATATATATATTTTTGTTCTGAATGTTGTCGTACCTCTGTTGTCAGTCTCTGAACTACACTTGCTTCTCTCGCTGAAACAGAAATCTTACGGCGGCAGCTCGGGTCAGTTCATTGATCCACGTAATTAGCTGACGGTGGCGGCCCAATTCGAAGCCTCCATGCGAGCCAGATCCTGCCCTCCCGCGGTTCGTGAGGAGGGGATTATCCTACATTTTGGAGCCGCTTCTCCCGGGGGCTGTGGTGTCAGGGTTTACAGCTACACAGAGGAAGTGGAGGGAAAAAAAAAAAAAAAAAAAAAAAGGCGATTTTAATGTGGTCGTGTAAAAACAGATTCTGACAGTCGGTCCATTTTAAAAACTTTCTGAGAGAACGTGGTTTCACAGAGACAATCTCATAGTTATCTGTTGTTAGATTCCTCAATTTATAATCAGAGTATGAAACCAAACGATTCCATATTCCCAAACTGTTTTTAAATGGTAAAAACTCTCTCTGGTTCTCTCTCTCTGACTTTCTCTGACTCTCACTCCTGTTAACTTGTCTCCTGTTTTTTCTTTCTTTTATTGTGAATTCGTGCCTTTTTGTCATCTTATCTTCGAAATACACTACTGTACATTGGAGACGTAAAAACATGAATAAAAAGAAGCAGAGCAACTGTACATCACTTCTTTTTGGTTGTTTTTTTATTTTTAGATCAGCACAGAAGCAATGATGTCCTCAGATTTGGAAAAGGATCTTTTAATGCTGGATTTCTTGCAAATTTCAGAAGCTTTTCGGAGTCAGAAATGTGCAAAACTTGTAACAAAATCAAAAAGGTGAGCGTGAGTATCGGCTCCCAGCAGAGACCCCCTCCTGTTTGTTTTAGATGTTTATTTTCTCTAAAGCCTGTTTCAGATTAAATGGGCATAGCTTCTCAGCAATATGAGAAATAACTGCTCTTATTGTTTGTTTGAGTCGGGAAATTCTTAAAACATTCAGCAAATACAGTGCTAAGTACTGCGTGACCAAATGTGGAAAATATAAAACCTGATAATTGGTTTATATTTTTAGAAAAAAAAAAAAAAAACCTTTAAGAAGCTTGAATAGTGTTGAACTTTCCACTGTAGCACGGGGGAGTGTAACATCATTTCATCTCACTTCATGGTGTTGCTTTTCAAGCCTGGCAAGCTGTTGAAAAGCGTTCGATTGATTAATAGAACAATGATACTTTATCCTCAACACAAGTAATTTACACATGATCACATAATGTGACAAAAACAACCAAGAAAAATAGAATCCATCAGGTGAATTGGCGTCCCTCCTGTAGCTGTAAAAAAAGAAAGCCGAGCCGCTGACAGCAGCTTCTGCTCACATGCATACACGAACACTGTAGGCAGGGTAAAATTAATCAGGCTTTGGATGGCAAAGATTACTTTAAATCCTGATTATGAGGCAGAAGAGGAGCCAGGATGGAGCCGCTACACATTTTGTGAGATGTTGATGAGACACGACACAGTGTGTGGGTGTTTGGGTGGAAATATCTGAAACGGCAAACGTCACTGAGCCTTTATGTTGTTTATCTGTTTCCAGTGCTTGGTGGTTTTCACTCCCCGGTCAATTCAGGCAGTGAAACACAAATAAAGGGGGCTGGATCCGAAATATTTTTTCCATCCAAATGATGAATAACAGAGATATTTTCTTTAGGACAACCTTGAAAGAGCAGTTTGACCTTTTGGAAAACAGCCTTACACGCTCTTATGTTGATGGAAAAAGTGTACACTGAAACCCTCAGGATTGCAGCGTCAGGCTGGAATAAATCCCTCTATACTGCTTCATACATATTAAGGTAAAGGGGAGCTGATGGTGGTCTGGGCGATAGAACCTGGACAGTTTCATCACAGGGGGAAAAACAGAGCGGCAGACAGTGACACACTCACAGAGACACCAGTCAATCTGAAGGATTTGGGAGAAACTGCTCAATTTGTTGCAACAGAGCGAAAGGCGCACCTTAAACATTCCATAATGTTAAGAGAGTGAGGGATTATTTATGAATATACAAAGGAGGTCCTTAGTGCAACAAATGCCATGCGTCATGGTGACATGGACAAAACAGACATGTTCTTTCATGAACACTTTCTCTCCGGGACCTTAACCAACCTGGGATAAGAGCTTGATCCGATGTTACGCTTTAAGCCAGAGAAAGTTGAGTGTAGGACCTTGCACCCAGGAGGGGAGCAGTGGAGAACAAAGAGGGAACCCAAAAGGGAAATAAAACAGTCCAACAACGGGGCTCAAGGTAGGAAAACACATCCAGTCTCTTGACTCCCCTTTGGAGACCTTTGTCATCTGTACAGACGGGGTGTGCAGATATCTCCGGACGCCACAAGAGATACACACCGACAAAGGTAACTATTCTCTTGTTTTTGTCCTCAGCTGGTTGTTTTTGAATTATTTACAGTGATTCTTTATGAAACTTGTTGCTCATTATGTTCTCTTTCCTGAACAACCCTGGTTTTGGTAAGTCCTGGTTTTGGTGCTCACAGTCATTCTTAAAGTAGACATACATTAAAAAAAAAAAAAAAAAAAACACCACATAGTTTATCATTTTGTTTCCAGGAACAGAAATGACCTGTAAAAACTAAAATATTTAAATTGCATAAAGTGTATATTATGTAAGCTTAATTTATCAAATTCAAAATAGCATTTAATGAAATATATGTAGGCAGGCAGTTTTTTGTTTTTTTTTTCAAAATATTGGTTTAGTTTTTGGGATCTAATCTTATCACCTCAACACTAGCTAATCTTCACTTTAAACCACACCAAACTTACTCAACCAGTCAAGGTAATATCAGGAAGTGGTTTTGGTTTCACAGCTAACAGTTATTTTTGAGGTTGAATCACATGTCTATTGAATTTAAGAAGCATTTCGTGGCTAATAGGACATACTGCCCTCCAGAAGTAATGAACACTAAAAAGTAAATACATAATACCGAGTCAGGATATTGTGAAGAAGTGTATTTAGTACTTTCAGAAGGAACAAACCTAATTCCAGTTTAACTTGTAGCCCACTGGTGGCCGTAGCAAAACCGTTACCTGTGAGTATAGTCAACAAAATTCCCTGACATATGACAAAAATAAAATGTTTATATATAGTTGACTAGTCGAATAAATACTTAATATATTTCACCAAGTTCAAATATCACTACTATTTTACCAAAACATATGAACATGGTTGCAATCATTTGAACTTGCAGGTTTTAATACTTGTGAAAGCTATCGATCGTGCACATTTTGGACATTTAGATCCATTATTTGTGCAGCAAAATCAGTAGCTCATCACCCAAAAGCTCCTGGTATCACATCTGACCTCAAGGTCAGTTTACTGTGTCACTGATTTCCTTTGTACACTGCATATTCACTAATTGTCAGCAATTTTTTTTAATACATTAGATATTAATTTCTCTGTTAGACACACTTAGCAATAAAATAGGTTTTACAGAGGTTTTTCAGAGCAGGACTCAGAAGTGTGTGTGTGTTTACATGTGATCTGTAGGGCACTGTCACTTTAACATGGCTGAAGCCAACCATGATTAGAGATGATTACAAAGCCATTTCAGAAATGACTTTCAGGCATCCCTGTCAGGTTTGGCTTTGTCTATTTTGTTTATATTTGCGGGCTCTGGTCCATGCTCCTGGTAAGCTGGCTGCAATAAGGCCATAGCAGGTCTGTCTGGTATGTGTGGACCCTCTTTGTTGTTCAAGCCTCTTTTTTTTTTTTGTGATTGTGCCCACAGGGGAGGAAATGAGTGCTGCAAAATTCCGAAGTGGAGGAAAAGACAAGTGCAGGTAAGGTCAACAGGAACTCGAGTTAAGAATTAAAAGTTAGAGCCAGGAAGAATGAAAAGAGCGCCGTAGTGCAGGTGGAAAAAGGGTGCATGGATCCAGAAAAAGAGAATGTAACCCTGCTGTGCAATGTCGAAATGCCTAATCTTTTTAAGTAGCTTGTGCCTGCTGACTCTCAGACTTTGCATGACTCTGTGATAAAACTTAAATAGCCTCCTATTCATCATTGCTCACCAGTGAACCTCTTGGTTATCCACTTAACACCTGCTTGCTAAAGAATTTGCTTTAAGTCTCCACATGTGACTCTTGATATAGCAGGGACAATCTGGACACCAACAGTTAAATAGGTTATTGTTTAAAAAAAAAATAGGGAGAATATTAATTATAGACATGATATGATGGATTTCAAGACAATGTTCATATCTGAAAACAAAGTCGTAAACATTTCAGTTAATTAACTAGAAATGATCCTCCTGGCATTTCTTTGGAAAAACAGGTTTATTAATACTAGCAGCTTGTTGCTGAAATCCCAATGTGGCAATTATTATCTAACAATATTATGTCTGAAATCTTTAAACCACTCAGGAAAACTGTACTGTAGCTGCTAATTGCTGAAAAATGTGCCTCTAAAGCTGTTATGTAATTTGCTCCGATGAACTGTGCTGCAAAACTTGTTGATTTCAATAAATTGAGCTTTTGTCCTGGGGAACCTTCCATGTCTCTGTTCGAAATTTACAAAAAGCACATTGAACCCTCTCGTCTCTTTGTGGGTTTGCAAAGATAACCTTTCACCTATATGAGAAGAGCTTGGATTGGGGCCAAAAGAAGCTAATGCTATTGTGTGATGGTGGGGTAACGTCTATTGTTCTCAGCTGATAGAGTAAACACGGCTAGTAAACCTCTTAGGGATCTGAGGTGTTGCCCAAGTCTTGCAACACTCTTCATAATGATGGCGGATCAGCCTCCAGTCCTCCTCTGTCACCGTGACAACACACACCCGCAGCAGAATCTAGCGCACACTCACATGTCTGCGATTATGCTCCAAATCGGACTCATTCTTGCCCACATTCCTGAGTGGACCCCACCGCTCTGGACCATCGTTGCTTCATCGTTGCATGACCACACAGAACTTGGCCAGAGACAGAGTCGCACTGGCACAGTCGCACTTCACCCTGGGCTTTTACGCTTTTCTTTTTTTTTTTTCTTTTTTCCTCTCCTGACCACTTTGGCCAGAGAGTTGACTAACAAGGAATCCGTTCATATTATTTCCAGTACCCTGGATAGAGTAGGGGGCCTCTTGCATGAAATGGCTGCAATTATCCCAAGCAAAGAAGCCTGAAGAGAAATCAAACAAATCTTCTGCTGGATTTTGCTTCGTCGCTTCGACTTTTAATAGAGCCGCGTTTCTAACCTGTGGGATATACGATTAGGAAACAACAAGGACAGTCTTCTTCCCCCCCCCCGATCTTCAAAGATGGACCTTTGGACAGACAGTCCACGTGCGCGCTCAGACAGCATGAGCAGCTCCGCATCTCAGGGCTCGAGGTCGAAGACAGTCCTCCGCCAGCGTCTGTCCCAGCTGATGACCTGCATAGAAGACCTGAGTTCAGACGATGAAGCCAGCGAAGAAGTGTCGCGCACTTTGGATGAAGCCTTTCAGCTCTGCGGACGCTTCATCCCCTGCGACACATTCAGGTTGACGAGCACACATGCTCACTCACGCACACGCACGGCTGCTCACAGGAGTATTCTAAATCTTCCTGATTTCAGCACCGTCAAAAACATGTTTTCTGTTAAGTTCGTCCAGGTTTCTGAAGTATAATCAACCTGATGAATGTTTAAATGTGTAATATAGAAATGAAAGGACAAAAGGTGGAATCCTTTAGAAATGTGTGGAACTTCAGAAAACTGTTACTGGATTGGTGTTTATAGTTCATTGTTCTTTTTTTTTGTGTCAAACTCTCTTATCGCAGGCTGCACATGGTGACCTGGAATGTCGCCACGGCGGAGCCTCCTGAGGACGTCACCTCTTTACTGCAGCTTGATGTCCAACCACCCACAGACCTCTATGTGATCGGGTGAAAATTAACATATTATGTGATTTTAAATAAGTGTTTTTTTTTTTTTCAAGCAATTATCAAACTCACAGCAAGTAGGGAGTAATGACGTGTGTTTTGTTTGTGCTGTACATGTCAGTCTGCAGGAGGTGAATGCGACTCCTGTGAGATTCATCTCAGACCTGATAGTGGAGGACTCGTGGAGCCATGTCTTCATGGACACGTTGGCACCCAGAGGGTTTGTCAAGGTGAGAGGAAATTTTAATATATCAATAGTGTGTTAATAAACATGTTGTGTTATTAATTTGTTTTTCAATACAATGAATTGCATACAGTTATACTGACCTTTATTTTACACAAGTACAGTGATCTGAATGAACCGATTCATGCTTTCTGCTGTTTCCCATCCATCTGTAGGTGACATCTGTGAGGATGCAAGGTTTACTGCTGCTTGTTTTCGCCAAACAAGTTCATCTCCCTTACATCAGGAACATCCGGACCACCTACACTCGTACCGGCATCTATGGATACTGGGTATGATTCAAATCAGAGAACTGGTTAGCCCTCAAGCTTGTAAACAAGAACTTGCATTAAGCTGTGCACACAAGGAATCCTGTTGGCATGGGACGCCGCTGGGTTTAAACACTTGATGAAAGGCCTATTGTGTTTGATTAGCGGAATGTGTAACAGCTTAGACGGAATGAACTCAGAGAGAGCAATCAAAATCTTGCCCTTTCAAACAGGAAAAGGCAAATTGTTCAATCTAATCCAGATTATATTCAGAAATCAAATCATGTAGTATTAGATATGTAGTATTCAAATATTTGATTTAGATTTTCCGTCATGGCGGTATTCTTTCTCTGCTGTGTCTGTCTCAGGGTAATAAAGGAGGAGTGTCAGTTCGGTTTTCGTTCTACGGCCACCTGGTGTGTTTCCTGAACTGCCACCTTGCGGCTCACATGAACTACGCTTTGCAGCGTGTTGATGAGTTTGAGCACATCCTGGAAACGCAAGACTTTGACATCGAAGACGCCCCGCAGATCAGGGACCACAAGTCAGTGCAAATGCACAGAGGCACACTGATCTGTACACCGGAGGGGTGGTTCGAATGAAATGAAGCTGTTTTCTTCCAGGGTGGTGTTCTGCTTTGGTGATCTGAACTTCCGGATTGCAGACCACGGCTTGCACTTTCTCCGCTCATCCATCAACAGCGGTCGCCTGAATCTTCTGTGGGATAAAGACCAGGTATTATGGTGCAGTCAGCGCACGCACGCACGCAAAGCTGCACAATTCCTGATGGATTTCATGTTCCTGCAGCTCATCATGATGAGGAAGAAGGAGCCGTTCCTGCAGGAGTTTGAGGAAGGGCCTCTGAATTTTAAGCCCACCTACAAATTTGACCGGAACTCCGACACCTATGACACCAGGTAACTTGTGCTGCTTCGCAGGCAGAAACATTACACAGAAACATTTAACACCTTTTACAAAGTTCTTCTGCACTCTTGTTTTGACTTTCATTTTGCACAGAGCTTCAAAGACTTGGTTGGGTTTTACGTAAGGCACTTCTTTTGTGTTGCATGTCCTTCACTTCATTTAGTTTGTCATCCACCACGCCATTTCCCCCCAAGCTTTTACCACTGTGTATCGAGCCCTTAAGGCACACTAATCCGGAACCCAGAGCAGTCACAGTTTATCTAAAGATGGAGTCGGGAGAAACTCTTTCTTGAGTCAAATCCATTGCTGACACGAGCACCGTGTATGTGTCTCTCTCAGAAAGCGTACTCTCGCGCTGCCCCTAACCATGTACAGACCCCGGCCCCTGCAGCGCTGCAGCACCACCCTCTCCTTCCTCCTCATCTCCCTCACCTGGGGGCTGCTCTCTGTATGGTTGGGGGCATGGTACAGGGAGCTAGACCCGCCAAGGTGGGTGTCTCCACAGATATGCTCTGGAGATAAAGGGAAAACCTGTTTAAAACAATAAAATTGCACCCTGGAGGTGATCGAAATATAACGTCTTAAGACAAAGTTTATGGAGACCCTGGTGTGAATGACAACATGCACATGGATTCAGTTAACATAAAAACCTGATGAATTTCAGACATAATCTGTAAATTCATCAGATCTACACGCCGTCTTTTATCCAGCACCCCACTGTCTGTAGCTAATGCATGTGTGGCTTTTTATAGTGATTTAGTGTATATGGAAGCTGCAATACCATGCCAGATGGTTAAGTTCTATTGCAGACACCATCATTTCCCCATCTGTCTGCACTGCATGTGTTTGTGTGCTTGTGCTGTTTATTATTTGTTTCCAATGCCTTTATGTAAGACGTGTGACCTAGTTTCAAGACGATATCTATGACAATTGGTCCTAACAGGTACGTTGAAGGATTTTCAATGAACCTCAGACAGGAATTGTGTAAGCAACCACTGAATTTACTTTGCTCAGTGGGAAGAAGAGGAAACCGGCCTGGACGGACCGGATCCTCTGGCGGATCAAACCAAAGAGCTTGCCATCGGAGGGTGACGATGATGAGAAGGCATCGACCTCCACGGACGACGGACAGGATGAGTGCCCGATCTTGGTGACCCAGGACAAATACACCAGCGACATGAGCTACGGAGTCAGCGACCACAAGCCCGTCATCGCCACCTTCAGTGTGGAGGTGAGATTTGCGTATTTTCATCTCTAAAGCAAAATCTGAGCTTTTCTAGTATGGTAACGTGTCTCCTGTTTCCTTTCATATTTCCCTCAGCTGAAGAAAGGCTTTGACACGGCGCTGGTGCACGTGTCTCCTGTGGGTGTGTGGAGTGCAGACCAGGACGCGCTCCTGACCTACACCGTCCAGGAGGACTTCATGTCTTCCACATGGGACTGGATTGGTTTGTACAAGGTACTTTCAAAGGAGGAAAAAAACAGACAAACTGATTAAACATTGAGATACAAAATGAGTTTGAAATGGTGGGCTTTGCTGATCTGTAGGTGGGATTCAAAAGTGCAACTGACTATGAAACCTTTGTTTGGGTTCGGGAAGGTGAGCTGCCCGAGACAAATGAAGTCATACAGGTAAAGTGTGGATTATGCATTTGTTTCATGTTTTGACAAATGCGTGGAGCATGCACGCTTCATTAACATGCATGTGTTGCAGATTTCTGTGGATAAGGATGAGATCCCCCTGCTGGGGGGTCAGTATGTTTTGGGTTATTACAGCACAAACATGCAAAGTATCATTGGCCTCAGCTCCAGCTTCCAGGTGAGGGCAACATTAAAAAGAGTGGTGTTTGTGGATTAACAAAGTGTTTCTATTCTATTTTATTCTTTTCTATTTTACAATTGCAACTGTGTTTGGCGCCTGCAGATCCTGGAGTCAAAGCGTGCTGTCATGGAAGGACTGGTTCCCGAGGATGTCAACGGGCTGAACAAATAGGATCTGGTTCATTGCCACGCCACATCTTATTCCTCTCGACTGCAGCGTCACACAGATCTCATTTTGTGGTTTTCTGATAATTCGTTTGAAAAAAACAAAAATAGTGGTCCTGTGCCAATGTGCCAATGTGGAATCTGCAATGTGTTATGGATGTTTTGGCCTTTAGGATGCACCCAAGAATAGATTCTCTGTAAAAGCTCATCATGACCTTTGAACCCACAGGCCTTTTTAGCCTGTTCGGTGATCGACTGTATGGCCCTTTTTAAAATGCATTTACTTTTGTTTCAGATGCTAGTCTGCTTTTCAGTGGACTTTTTGGTCAAATTATGCTTGAACATAGTTGTATATTTTGAGTCAGTTTACACTGAAGAAATTAAGGTCTTATCTCAATCTGTCAATCAAAAAGCATTACTGTGTATAAAAATCTGTGTTGAAGCTGACTGTTTCATGTTCAGTGTACTGATCCTCAAATATTTCCATCACCTTCTACACCCAAGTGCTTCTGAAATTCAAATAAAGATTGAAAACAAGTCCCTTATTAATGTCTTTGTGTGAACTCTCACACTGAAATGAGGTATATACTTAATATATATGACATATTTTAGATCCAATGTGTGTCATGACAGAACCTAATGCATTGAGTAGAATCATGATTGTTCTCTGATTTTACATGAAAATAAAGCTTTCAAGAATCATCCATCTTATTGTGAAGTTTTGATTTTTCACACCAGTATAATACAGAAAGTCTTTCTAGGTTCAAGGGAAAAAAGAAAAGGAAGAAATTAAGAAAGTGTGAGTGGAGAGGAAATTTCACTAAGCTAATTCTCTGGTACACAAAATGTATTTTACAATAACTATACTGAATATATATTTCCCTCACAAAAATGAATGTTGTTCAATCAGAGCAAAATGGCTGAAGAATAATCCAATGTCTGATTTAAGGAAATGACAAATGTTTTTTAATGAGGTGCACAGTGAGTCTGTCAAGCAACCTAAACCTTTGACACCAAGGTCACTTTACTCAAAAGAAATTAACAAGATATCTGTACATATTTATTATTATTATTTGAGGTAGTAGTAGTACTAGTCGTAGTATGTTTTGACAATGCTATTAATGGCGAAATAACAGAAACCCAATAAAAGTGAAGATGTGTCGGATAACCTCCCATGATTCTTTGCGAGAAGCCGGTCGCTGACATTACTACCGCTCTTTGAGTGTACATCTTTCACTGCGAGGCTCTTTGGCTACTCACACGTGGGGAGTGTTAACACAGTGCTAACAAGCTAAAGGTAAACCTTTAGAAACTTTCAGCGCGTTTATTCTTCTAAGCAGTGGCTTATATATGCTAAAATTGCTTTGATAACAGGTGACTGTTAGCTTTCTCAGCTGCTGTCGATGTTTAAAGGGTTTAGATGCTCAAAATGCCGGCTAAAACGTGCTAGCTCAGTTAGCTTAGTTTCTTGGTTGACGTCGGCTAGCTGAAATTAAATCGCCAACCTTCTCGTTTCAGGCGATAAAGTCGTTTTAACTAATCAGTTTTAACTCTTAACAGTGTGAGGACAGTGCTCTAGATTTAGAAACAATGATGTCGAGTTAAAGCTAATGATAAATGTACTGTGTAGTGTGGCTACCTATAAAGTTGACTTGTAAGCAACATACATAGTAATAATGATATGACAGCACATCATTCCTTTAATGAAAGCAACGATAATCACAGAACCAACACGTCATAAACCAGGCCTTAATACTTAATTAAGTATTGTTTGGTAGCAGGTATCGCTCACCTGACTAAAGAAAAACAGCCACATGGGGCACTTTCTTGCAGGTTATTTACACTCAGTGTCTGATTTTATATGTTTCTTCTTTCTGCTCTTTTGTGTAGAAACATTTTTGTCGGATTTGCATTCAGATCACAGACAGGATGACCAGTGAGGACGTGGAGCGACTGTTGATCCAGTTTCAGGATGAGAATGGGGAGGTCCTGGGCTCACCTTTTGACGTGCCACTGGACATTACCCCAGACAAACTGCAGCTCGTCTGCAATGCATTGCTCCAGAAGGTAACCTCTCATTATATAACCGATGAAGCTATTCACCCACACACACAGACATGTGAGGAAATCCTACTCTTTTTGTTTATCCAAACTTTATCTGGACAAGTGTCAACAATTATATATTAAAAAATGATAAATAATAAAGATGTAAAGCTTGGAAAACTACAGAGAGGACCTGTACCCAATAACCTTTAAGCCTCAGGTTGCAAACTGCTGCAGTAGTCCTTCACAGACCAAGGTATTCAAGCCATGCATAGGTGAGAATCAAAATAAATAAGTTTTTGTTTTTCACTGTAGGAGGAGCCAGTGCCTCTGGCATTTTTTGTGCGTGGGGAGGCCGAGGTGGTGTCCAGCCTGGGGCCCTGCGTTAAGGCTCTTGGGGTCGAGACGGAACAAGTCCTGCCAGTTGTGTACCAACCTCAAGCAGTGTTCAGGGTTCGAGCCGTAGCCCGCTGCACCAGCACACTACAGGGACACACAGAGGCCGTCATCTCCACTGCGTTCAGTCCGACTGGCAAGTGAGTGTGTTGCTTGCACACTTTTGTAGCTTCAAATCTAAAGACACACTGACACACTTTGGTAAAAAATTTAATGTTTTTGTTTGTGGCAGATATCTGGCCAGTGGCTCAGGTGACACCACAGTGAGGTTTTGGGACTTGACGACTGAAACGCCTCATCACACTGCTAGAGGTAATCATTTTCTTAATAAGGCCATAGGATTCATTATCATACAGGTTGAGAGTGTTGGAGTAACTTGTGTTCTGCTCCGTGAAGGGCACACACACTGGGTCCTCAGCATCGCCTGGTCACCTGATGGAAAGAAGCTGGCTTCAGGCTGCAAAAACAGTCAGGTATGCTTCAGATACATTGATTTATCAGGATGAATGTCATGGTCATAATGTAATTGTGTCTTTGTGCTGCCGTCTCTGTAGATCTGTCTGTGGGATCCAGTGACAGGTGCACAGGTGGGGAAGACGCTCACAGGACACACCAAGTGGATCACTTGGCTCTGCTGGGAACCTCTCCATCTGTGAGAAATATTCCTCTTATGGGTGAATTTTGAATGAAATAAATAGGCTTATTGGAGTAAATTGCTGTTGTCCCACATTGATAGAGAACATATTTACTAATGACTTGAAGTGAACAGAGTATTTTTATAGAAGCTTTTGGAGGAACCACTTCCCTGGACAGGATAATGTGACTTTAGTTCACGATGGTGTGGAGTCATTGTTTGATTCTGAATTGTGTGATTGACTGAACTGTTCTGCTCTGTTGGGTTTTTTTCTCTCTAATCCACCTCATCTTCTCTCCCTCAGTAACCCGGAGTGTCGGTACCTAGCCAGCAGCTCTAAGGACGGCTCGATACGAGTGTGGGACACAGTGCTGGGACGCTGTGACAAGATCCTGACTGGACACACTCAGTCAGTCACCTGTGTGAAATGGGGAGGAGACGGACTGCTCTACACTTCCTCTCAGGACAGGACAGTCAAAGTGTGGCGAGCGAAAGACGTGAGTATGAGGCCGAGGCAAATGAAGTATAAACGTGTTTTTAGCACAGAGATAACGACTCTGCATTTGTTTCTTCTCACATAGGGGGTGCAGTGCAGGACTCTGCAGGGTCACGCACACTGGGTCAACACCTTGGCTCTCAGCACAGACTACGTGCTGCGAACGGGAGCGTTTGAACCTGCGACGGCTACGATCAACCCAAAGGATCTCACTGGATCGCGTAAGACCTGCTGCTCTGCTAGGATGCTGCTGTCGGTGTGTTTAAGGCAGCATTTTTAATGCAAGTCCCGTGTTTGGTTTATTCTCCAGTGGAAGAGCTGAAGGAGAAAGCTTTGGACAGATATAATAAAGTCAGGGTAAGTTTAAACATACCACAAACTCAATGTTCCTCTCTGCTATTTCTCCATTTCTGTGGTCGTAACTCCGGTTCTCCTGCTGCAGGGCTCGGCTCCGGAGCGCTTGGTGTCGGGCTCAGATGACTTCACATTGTTCATGTGGAATCCTGCAGAGGAAAAGAAGCCTTTGGCCAGGATGACCGGCCACAGTGCCCTGGTCAATGAAGTGCTCTTCTCCCCAGACACCAGGCTCATCGCCTCGGCCTCATTCGACAAGTCCATTAAAATCTGGGACGGACGAAATGGAAAGTAAGAAAATCACCAACTTGCATTTCTGGTTATGTCCAGGCGGTGGAGCTGTAAGCCCAACGTCTGTCCTCACTGTGTAATTGTGTGTGTTCCTGCTGTTCCCTCGCCCTCAGGTACCTGATGTCTCTGCGCGGCCACGTGGCAGCCGTGTATCAGGTGGCGTGGTCGGCAGACAGCAGGCTGCTGGTCAGCGGCAGCAGCGACAGCACGCTCAAAGTCTGGGACATCAAAACCGGGAAGCTGAACATGGACCTGCCCGGCCACGCCGACGAGGTGAGCGCTCACACACTCGTGACTTCCTGACGGATGGGCGCGCAACTCTCGGTTCAATACTCGTCTTCTGTCTGTAACCCAGTCGGCCTGGTTTCTTGCTGTGCAGGTGTATGCGGTGGACTGGAGTCCTGACGGGCAGCGAGTGGCCAGCGGTGGGAAAGACAAATGTCTTCGAATGTGAGTGGGAGGCCAAAGGGCCTGGATCAGTTTCACTTCATGATACGGATTAAATGGAGGCGCCTTATGAGAGAAAGCCGTTTCTAAAAGTGCTGGACAGATTACTTTTGTTTCAAACATTGTTAAAGTCCTGAAGCCTGGGCATAGGTTGAATGTTTTAGTTTTGCTTGTTTGTCTGCTTCGGTCTCTGGGAGAATTATTTATTCACACTGAATCATGTTGAACACATGTTTTTCATATTTCAAAATGTAACTTGAAGTAGATGGTTGTGGTGGAAAAATAAATGGAACAGAAGCCATCGGGGATATTACGGCATCACCAAGTACAGACTCCTGTTCCCCTCCATTGTGATCAGACTGTCTAAGAAATTGTTTTAACTCAAGTCTTCACGGGAATTATCTGTTTGTTTTACTTAATTGTATGAGATTAATTTGCTCAAGTGTCGAATGCAAACTCCGGCCGCACAGTGTTTCTGTCCAAGATACTCACTGTTTCTCACACTTTAACCACCTGGTCTTGTGTTCTGTGTTCTCAGATGGAGAAGATAGCCACATCTCGGGTCTCATTCCTGACTTTGGAAGAGGATTCTCATGCTCTCTACTCAAGAAGCTGACATGTGGAGCCAAGACTGTATCTGATAACCCTTCTGTCAGCCATCAGTGGAATCATCACTGCAAATTCAGATTCAGGGGATCATATGACCGGACTCTCTAGGTTTGAAACCTACGTCTGAATAATGGCAATATAGAAAATGTATAATGTGAGACATTCATGCAAAAAAAACTAACACGCCGAGTGTGTCCGGATGTGTATTTCAGGGTTGGCATCTGTTTGAAAGAGCTGGACTTTAGTGCATGTTGGTTTATGCACATCAGAAGCTCTGACATACTTTCCAAGACTTGGTGAATCCTTATTGCGCTCCCATGCACAGAAGAACCCCGCCTTCACCTTCAGCCTCATCAGACAGGCTGCATATTGTGTGTGACAGGTGGGCAACAGGTGGGAGTGCTAATACCTTCCTCTGTGATGTTAATGCGGCCGGCGCTCACTCTGCTCCTTCAGCCTTTAATCTCGTCTGTCCTGCCGTCAGCAAAGCCGCGGCCTTCTGGGTTTTTTCCAGCCTCTGCGGCGAAGCCAAGTGTCACCAACCCTCAAGTGTTTGTCGTAACGTGTTCTTCGTTTGTCTTTTTGAAATTCCATGTCATCTGATTAAAAATGTGTTGTATATTAATGAGATGAAGAAGATATGGTTAACTGCACCATCAGACTGTAAATCACTCCTCCTTCAGTCAGTGAAATCAAGAAAATGTCTACCAGCCAATCGTATTGAATAAATGTTTTGAAATGATACACCTGGTTTCCGTTTGCATTTGTTAAAGACAAGACAGTGAGATTTTCATTTTATTACCCTTCAATTGTACTTAAGTAATTTAATTGCATGTTCTCTCCAAAGCTGGATTTCTCATATCAGTCCAATTATATTAACTCTTATGCAGTTCAGCGGCTCTGTTGCGTCTGAATTCATGTTTCATTTTAACGGGCACATTCAGGTTTATATCACGAGTTTATTGATGAGACTGCCATGTACCATGTATACTTGGGCGCATTGACATATTTGTAACAGTATTTTCCAAGTCATACATGTTTCTTCCCCCAAAAAAACAAACCTTTCAGGCTGCACAGGATCACCAAAGCTGTTAGTTTGTCCATGTAAAGCCACAAAACACAAAACCGATTCGGTTAAACCAAAATGTGCTTTTAGTGAGTGAGACAGTCAAACAATATAGATACAAAGACTGAACTATATCCTGTTGTTTTGATGTTTTTTTACCGTCAGAGAGGAAACTACTGAAGTACTGAGGATAGATGACTGAAGGGCTACTGTGCAAGGCTGTGTGGTGTCAGCAGATCTTAGACCTTTTATTTAAAATACGCCACCAGTTAAGTTTCTATGACAAGATGAACGGGGAATCCTGCGACGTTACTTTTTCCTCCTGACTTCACCCTCAGTGCTGGAAACCAGGCGGCAGTCTGCGTAACCTCTGTTGTCAGCCGTCGCCACGAAATGCGCAACGGGCACTTCCTGAAGTTCATAAACCAGGACACGGCAAAGAAACACAAACGCTTTAGTGCAACGCCGCCACAAGCACGGCCAAGCAAGCATTTACAACACGCAGGATGTGCTGAAGTACTGCACAGACAGCTTGAATCACTGCGAGAAGCTCGATTGGGTCCAGTCTGCTCTCTGCCCGGTGTAGCAAGAGTAAGTACTCAGTGAATCAGAAGACACATTTATGGTTTCGTTACAAAGAGTTCACTGGAACACATTCACAGGAAACAACAGTCATAGAAACTTGAAACATTAAGAGATTCTATCCCTTTTTAGAACTAGTCAAGTCTTCCTTTTTCCTTCTACTTTGAACCTTTGGTTAAGATCTGACCGTGTTTTCCTTCTCTAAACATGTTGCTTTTAATGAGACTCTCGAAGCAGAGCCTATAAGTTTGGTCTGTTAAATAAAAATTAAAAATAAAAAAAAAAAAAAAGTAAGAGCATCACCTCATTTGACTCTACCAGTTCTGCAAAATATAAAAAAACTCTAAAATGATTAGAATGGAGAAGTACATCAGCTACATTACTGCAAATAGACTCACGTTCCTAGTTAACGCTTGCAGATTATTTCATGTAACAGTGAGGAGACTGGCCAGAACGAGGCATCCTTTGCTCAGGGCGATGCAGAGAGCTAGTATAAACTCGAATAGAGGTGTTCAGTTGTGCGTAGCGCGAGGCACTGATCTGTGCTTTTCCCCGGGTCACGGCCGCCGTCCGGCCGGTCTACTGGGTGTGCCACACGTTGTTGAGTAGCTTCACCACCTCCTCGTAGATGACAAAGACTATGGCCACGTCCAGACACACGCGCCCGAGCCGGGGAACCGTCCCTTTGTAGAACCTGCGGGAAGAAACGCAGGAGGTGAGCCGCCTGCTCGTTCAGAGTGTTGCTAGAGTGGCACGATGCGGCGCTACTCACGCCTGCGGGCCTTCATGTTTTAAGATCTGGAAGGCGCAGTCTGCTGTGCTTTTGTAGCGGTGAGCTTCCAAACCCTGCGGGAAAAAAAGATCAGGATGTCTTAGAACAATAACCCGACTCCAGAAGTAAAATAGGGTGAATTATTCCTACCTGCATCCTGGTCTTAACTACATCTAAAGGTGTGTTTCCAAAGACGCTGGCTGCTCCCGCCGTCGCTCCGAACATGGCTGTGACGATCGGGTGCATTTCTTTTCTGGGGTCGTCACCTGAGATGGCAGAGAAAAACATACAAGAATAGAATTAAAAAAAACAAACAAAAAAACGGAGAAACTGATTACTAACAGAACAATGCTGCACGGGTGAGTCGCTTACCTTTGTACCAATTTCTCAGTGCGTTCATCACATAGAACCGAATAGCCTGATTGGTTCCTTGTTTGAGCACAGTCGCCGTTAGACCTTGATACGTCCCCCTCACACCTACATCCAGAGAAACAGTTCACGATTCGCTGTGAAGCATCACCACAGATACGCACACAGATCCGGCTGTCAAAGTGCAGTCAGCAGTGCCCTAAAGCTTCTTAGAGCTTTACTTTAGTCTCCGTTACAGTCTAGCCTCTGAGGGTGCCAGTGTCGCATTAGTGCCAGTTCCAAGCCATAAATGGAGTCAGTAAAGGTATCCGGCATTTAACTTTTGCCAGTTCAAATACAGATTCCACACTGGATCGGTTGACAATGACCGCTGGGTGCTGTTAGCCAACAGAGAGCCAGAGGAAGCTGCTTCGCAAACGAATGCCTGAAGTGACATTTATTAGGATGTCTTAACTAATGTCAAACAACAGTCGAGGGCCAGCCCCACTTTGAGAACCAGTGAGCTTCCTGTGAGCTATTTAATAGTATAAAGGTGGAAGAGAAGCATCCAGAGTCAATACAAAGTCATGCGGTCTCACCTTGTTCTCTGATGATCTCACTAACTCCATGGAAAAAGCCTCTGTATCGAGGATTGAGGGAACATTGGTCGTGGATCAGCTTCACCTGGAAGACAAGTGGGAAATCAATTGAATTAAACCAGCTGTCATTCATCAGAGGTGGATTTTTCACAACAATAAGACCAGAGAAGTAACCTCCTCCTCCTCCTCCATCACCAACCTTGAGCGTCTCCATGGGACAAACTACCACGATGGCCTCTGCTATTCCTGCCCCTAAACCGCACAGGAGGCTCCGTGTGTTGTCTAGCCGGCCGGTGGCATCTCGCATCGGATTACTGAGCATTTCAAACGTACCAAACCTGGAGAACAGGGAAGTAAAGGAGTCATTTCTACCACATTGAAGCAGAAAGTGCATTTTTCAATATAAAATCTGGACAAATTAAGACATCATTTAGAGGGTATCCTCACCTGACTGCAGACTTGGGTATAGATCCATAGAGCAGTGAGCTGAGCCCTCGATATAACCCTCTGAGGCCATGATCCTGCACGGTCAGCTTGACACAGTCACCTGCAGGGCAACCAGGACAGTGAGCAGGCACGCAATCCTGCAGTCAGCCCACTGCCTCCAGTCCCAGTGACCTACCGATCCCCCTGTACCGAGGCGGGTTGGCTCGCTCGTCCAGCTGCAGCTGGGTCTTGACGTACTCTGTGGGGAAGGTGATACAGATTTCTATTCCTCCTGCAAGGCCACCTGGATGAGAGGGCAGAAGAGAGAAACGCTGCTGTCAGAATTTGTTGATTCACCCTGCAGGAAGTGGTGCTGGTGATTTTTTTTTTTTTTTTGCATCATCATTCGTGTTTTCTTTGCAGGAATTCAAGGTGCAGAAAAAAGCAGAAGCTGCATCAGCCAGCTGCTGTGGCATCACTGCCGGCTGACCCACTTCCGCACGGGTAGCGTTAATGGGCGACAGATTGAGATTAAGCAGCGATGCAGGAAGCGAGAAGCAACGAATGAAACTCTGCAGTCTGAGAACGTGCGTTGCAAAAAAAAAACCAACCAGCTAGGATGGCCTTTCCGGGATGCGTGATCTTCCTGCCTCCGACCGCCGCGGCCGCCAGGTTCCTCCTCGCCGCGTAGGTCCGCTGGTGCTCCGGCAGAGAGCTCAGCGCCGCCGCGGCGGCCAGGCGCTGGGAGGATGGTGTCTGCCCACCATGAGGACCCGAGCTCGGGCATCCTCTCCGGGCCCCGCGGCTCTCGCACGGGCCCTCGCACACCGAGAACGGCTTCAGCAGCGAAGACATTTCGGCCTCGAGCTTTCTTTCTTCTTCTTCTTTTTTTTTTTTTTTAATTCTATAAAACCTCGGTGGCGATGGTTCCGCTCAGACAATATCAGAGACAACAACAACACGCACAGGCGCTCCAATGAGGCGGCGGAGGGAGTGTCGCTCTTCAAACAGCGGTCAGCTGATGAGGCGCGCGATTGGTTCCGCGCGCCGCCTCATGCCATAACCCGGTCACGTGACCCCGCATGACTTTTGGAGGAGGATGCTGACATGATGTGGCGGAGCAACATGCATAATCTCTCTGGGCTGTGGAAGATTTAGAATTACATACACTGATTAAAAAAAAAAAATTACCCTTTACTTGGTTTTTTTTAATCTTTTTTTTAAAATTGGGTTTATTATAAACATTTGAAATTGTTACAGCGATGAAAACAAATGTCCGTTACCTCTCGAAAGTAACGTACTTGCAAAGGAAATTGCAAAATATTAAAAATTAAAAAAAAAAAATTGTGAATTCTGCAAGCTTTCCCCATGTATGTTTTTTTCACTTTCCTCCCACTGTCAAACGTGTATTTTATACCATTGTTGATGCCAGATTACCTGTAGGTGTCAATGTGAGTGTGTATGGTTGTGTTGGTCCTGTGATGGACGGACGGCCTGTCCAGGGTGAACCCTGCCTTCACCTGTGGTTAGATGGGATCAGCTCCAGTGACCCACAGACCTGAAATGGATAAACAAGATGGATGGATGGATGGTGACCTTAAATTCCTTGCAGGTGAGAATGTGAGTGCTTGTGTCTGTCTCTCTCTTTATCTGCCCTGTGATGGACTGGCAGGTGGTCCAGGGTGTATCCTGCCTCCACCAGTGCCCAGCAACCATGAACTACATGGATGGATGTTGCAAACCGTGACCCAGGAATCACTGGAAACGACTCAGTTACTGAGTTGATATCAGCAGGCCTGATGACTGATTCACTCATTAACTTCAGCTGCAGGGTGGAAGTCAGATGGAGCTCAACAACTGTTGAAAGAAATGGATTTATGAACTAATGACAACGAGAAGCAGCAGCAACAAAACAAGCGAGATGAACTACCAACTTGTTGAGGGAAGCGGGTTATGAAGGTAAGTGTTTTTTTTTAATGGCTGCTAATGTTTCTCAGGCCTTGTGGAGGCAGGCTAACAGAGGCTAAAGCCCCAGCTAACAGCTGGCAGCAGGCCAGGTTATTTTTGGTTCGTCAACCCTTCAAAGAGAAATAATTGAGGCTTATATTAATGCAAAAATAAATAACTATGAATAAAATAAATAATACATTTATTATAAATAATAATAATAATAAACAATTTTGTCACTATCTGAGAAAAGATTCATCTTGAGCTACACTTATTCAAATAATCTAAAGACTTTAATTTTCCTCATAAGGACAAATGGATATTACAGCATAATTAAAAGCATGGTTACTGTTTTGCTCATCCAATTGGAAGGACATTTAAAACAATCAAGAATATAGGCATACTGAAAGCTAAGCCATACACCAGTATGCTTCACTGGTGACGTGGGTCTGAGAGAAATAAGGTTCAGGACTATCAAGAAATTGGAAACATTTTGCTGAATTAAGAAAAATCAGATGCTAGGATTTATGATTTTGACATTTTTGAATTGAGCTGAAATGGTGTAATCACAGAAAACCAAGAAATATTACTTCTCTGACTGTAGCACTTGCAGCTGACTGTATATGATGTGTGTGTTACTAAACATCCAAACTATGCAGATTAACTTTGTACTCCTATATTTTAGTCCATTATTTTGATTCTAATCTTCAGGGTTCATCCCCGCCATGGGCTTTCGGGTGTGGGGGTCAAACATGCTGACCATGAACAGCAATTTTGAGTTAGCACAAAGTCAATAAGCACATACATGAATGGTCTGAGAAGTATGTTCATTTATGCAATGCATTTATGCATTATGCAATCACTTGTCACTATTTTCACACCAATTAGTTGTATAGTGCAGAGATGTATGGCAGTTTAAATTAGAGTTGACTTCACATTGTGTAATGAACCGTGCAGTCATGACTTTGGGGTATTGCATTTTGATCCCTGCTCCTTTAAATAGTACTATTGCCATGCCAGAATGTGCACAGACACATCTCTCGTGCTCACCCCTCACAATGAAACTAGGTCAATGTTTCCATCCACACAAGCAACTTCCCCCGCCCCCTCGGCTGAAACAGAGGCATGAGCAACATAGACTCCGTCTGGACCACAAGTTCAATGTGAAGTGGCCAAATAATTATTTCGGTCATCAATTATGCTTCTTTTGTTTCACTTGAAGTTTTTTTTTGTTGTTTTTGTTTGTTTTTTTGTGATAGGTGGATGTGCACTCTACAGATGTGGACAAAATTGTTGGTACCCTTCGTTTAATGAAAGAAAAATTCACAGTGGTCAGAGAAACAACTTGAATCTGACAAAAAAAACTCTATGAAATTTAACCAGTGAAAGTGAGGCATTGCTTTTCAACCATGCTTTAACAGAATTATTAAAAAAAAAAAAAAACTCCAGAAACAGGCCTGGACAAAAATGATGGTACCCCTAGAAAAGACTGAAAATGATGTGACCAAAGGGACGTGTCAATCCAAGGTGTGTCCACTAATTAGCAATCACAGGTGTCTACAATCTAGTAATCAGTCAGTGGCTCATTTAGAGGGTGACAGGTAGCCACATGAAGTGAACCACACTCAACATGGACCAGAGGAAGCAAAGGAAAGAGTTGTCTCAGGAGATTAGAAAGAAAATTATAGACAAGCATGTTAAAGGCAAAGGCTACAAGACCATCTCCAATCAGTTTGATGTTCCTGTGACTACAGTTGCACATATTATTCAGAAAATCAAGTGTCATGGGACTGTAGTCTGTAGCCAACCTTCCTGGACGTGGCTGCAGGAGGAAAATTGATGACAAATCAAAGAGACGGGTAATACGAATGGTAACAAAAGAGCCCAGAAAAACTTCAAAAGAGATTAAAGGTGAACTTCAAGCTCAAGGAACATCAGTGTCGGATTGCACCGTCTGTCGCTGTTTGAACCAAAGTGGACTTCATGGGAGACGACCAAGGAGGACACCGTTGTTAAAAACATCATAAAAAAGTCAGACTGGAATTCACCAAACTACATGCTGACAAGCCACAAAGCTTCTGGGAGAGTGTTCTATGGACAGATGAGACAAAAATTGAAGTTTTTGCCAAGGTATATCAGCTCGATGTTCACAGAAGGAAAAATGAAGCATATCAAGAAAAGAACACTGTCCCTACTGTGAGACATGGAGGAGGCTCTGTTATGTTCTGGGGCTGCTTTGCTGCATCTGGCACAGGGTGCCTTGAATCTGTGCAGGGTACAATGAAATCGAGACTATCAAGGGATTCTAGGGAGAAATGTGCTGCCAGTATCAAAAAGCTTGGTCTCAGTCGCAGGTCAAGGTTCTTGCAACAGGACAATGACCCAAAACACACAGCTAAAAACACCCAAGAATGGCTGAGAGGAAAACATTGGACTATTCTCAAGTGGCCTTCTATGAGCCCTGAACTCAATCCTAACATCTTTGGAAGGAGCTGAAACATGACGTCTGGAAAAGACACCCTTCCATCCTGAGGCGACTGGAGCAGTTTGCTCATGAGGAGTGGCAGAAATACCTGCTGGAAGGTGCAGAAGACTCACTGACGGTTACAGGAATCGTTTGATTGCAGTGATTACCTCAAAAGGTTGTGCAACTAAATACTAAGTTAAGGGTACCATCATTTTCGTCCAGGCCTGTTTCAGGAGTTAATTTTTTTTAAATAATCCCGTTGAAGCATGGCTGAAAAGCAATGCCTGACTTTCATTGGTTAAATTTCACAGAATGTTTATTTATTACTGCTTTTGTCAGATTCAAGTGGTTTCTCTGACCAATGTGAATTTTTATTTCATTAAATGAACAATTTTGTTCATTTCTGTATATGTTTTCTACAAACACTCATCTGTTTATCAAACAAGGCAGGCAGCAGCAAAAAAAAAAAAAAAAAAAGATTCAGTTCAGTAGGTGATATGATAGTTTTTCTTGAGCTGCTTTTCCAACACCTTCATGTAACCAACTCCAGCAGAGCATCACCCAGTGGCTGCTTATGTCCACTGTCAGATGCTGCAGGCAGAAGAAAAGATACCCGTGTTTGAAACTGAGTCTTTACTATAGATGTACCATCATCAAGTTTTCTGTACTTAAAAAAACAAAAAAAGTGTATGTGTGTGTGTGTCTGTGTGTCTCCGTGTCCCATCATGGCCTGGTGACCTGTCCAGGTCATGCCCTGTCTTCACCAATAGTTAACTTTGGATCGACTCCAGCGTCCCACAACCCAGAATTTAAAAAAGTGGCGTTGAAGATGGAATGGATAGAGGTGTGATTCCATCATCTGGTTGAACGTTTTCCTCTGCATGTAATGCTGTTGCATATTCTATTTATTGTCAGACTTAGGAAAGGTTATATACTCTGACTACCAAAAGTCACTCATAATTAACCTCTAAAGCCATAGGCAAAGGAAATTAAACCTTTAATTACCACTAAATCTCACGCTCTTTTTAAGCAATTTAGTATCCAATAGTTTATTTGTTAATGATATGTCTAAAAGTAAAGATAAAAAGTACAATGGTTACTTGGTTTGAGGAATATTACAGTATTTACATAGCATGGTATGTGTGGTTTTGGTATTTATTATTTATTTGACCGACAGGCTTGTTTAGTCAATTATGGACAGGGTTTATTAGACAAAAGAAATAAAGATGACAAAAGGGAAGCTCACACTGAAAGGCTTGAGATAGAGTAGTATTCTTTTTTTCTTTTTTTTTTTGCTTCAGACATGGGTCTGCGAACTTTACACACACACAGCCATTTTTACAATCGTAATCAATAGAATTCGTCTGGAGTCTTAAACTGTGCACACGCATATTTTTCAAACTCTGAAGAAATAATGAAGTGTCATGGGTACGATTTTGATATATTTTATTACATTTTTAACTGTTGTGAACATTTTTAAAGGGTTATTTTTCTCTTGGGTTTCCCATTTTAGCCATTCTGCACATCATGGACATTTTAGACTCTTGAAAAGGAGAAGTCAGTAAACCCAGAAATGTAGTATTACTTCAAATAATTGTAATCAATGAAAATGAAAGAACTAAACAGCTGTTTAGTTGCATTAACAGATATTGCACGAAATCTTACGGTATGAAGAATTTTCCTGAGAATTTCCTAAAAACGGTGCCTTTTTTTTCTAAGCGAAGACTACGTTTCCTCTGAGGATGATGGTGTCTCTTATTTCTTTGCATTCCGCAGCCCTTCAAACAGCAGACACTTCGCCTGTGCACAGAGAAAGAAAACAGTCAGAGCTCTTTTCAGTAAAACAAGAGTGTCAATCCGTAGTGTTTGCTGCTCTGTCTATTTATGTCCGTGGCTGTTTACTTGTATTAGTGCCAACCTCGTGCCAGCGCAGTGTGTCAAGGGGCAAACCCAGATGGCAGTGGGGACAGGTGTCGGTCTGGTCGGGCATTTCCTGGAGCCTCTGTCCCCAGCAGGGCCCCTCGCTGCCCCACAGAGGACGGCATGTGGAGTGGGAGGAACAGGCCACCCCGAAGTGAGGCCGAGGGTCCGTTTGGTAGCTCAGCTTCTGGCCACTAGAGGGCAGTGCTGCAGAAGGATCGGAGTCTTCCTGTTCAGCGGGGACACGAGGTTTTAGAAAACAGTATGAACAATACAGAACGTAAATTACGTTCTACTTTGAAATCAGGATTTTTCTCTAAGAGTTTGCTGAATACACGATTATGTTACAATTAAGTAAAGACCTAGTTAGATTGGATGGCAGTAATGTCACATTGCTTCAATTTCAGTCAACTTCAAGTAAAAAGGTGTTAAAAAGTACTCAAGTTCAAGTGGAAGAAAAAAAAATTGGCTTGATTTACTTGTAGAAATCATCTACATTAAAACCACATTTCACAAACAATTCAGTGTGTAAAAATTACAAGTTTCTTTATGCAAGCAGATATTTTGCAAAGTCATTGACTATAAACCAACAGATAAAACAATTTTCTTATTGATTGGAACACATTCTGGAACATCTTATTTTAAAAGTTGAAAAGTGGTAGATAACAATGAAAACATGTACACTCTTGGAAAAAGAGCAACTGTTTGATAACTAATGTGAGTATTTCTTATGTGTTTCTTCCACCCCTGAATATATCAAGAACAATCATATGAGCCCACAGACTCACTGTAATACAGTCTCACGCCAGGTAGGGGAGTCACATTTCTCTTTTTGTAGTTGTTGACTTGCATAAATTATTAAATAGCTCAATGACAAGTACACATGAAGGGCGCATTGACATAACTTAAAAAAAAATAATGGCAAAGAGAGATATGATTATTTTTAACATATAATATCAAACTTTTTTAACCTTGTACCTGCATGAGAACTAGTACTCAGCTTATATAGTAAACTTTCTTCAACTGAAAGTACTTTCTTTTCATTTAAGAAAATACAAATTCCTTATAAGAGCAGGCCTTTTTGTTTGCATAGCATCATAAGTTTAAAACTGATAAATTAAAGAGTTTATCCATTCAGTTTGTGTTGGTGACATAATCTGTTGATGTGACTGTTTTACCTGATATGCATATTATAGTTTAAATGTGACAACCTGTTTTGCAGCTTCAGGACGATAATCTGAGTCCAAAGACCTCAAGCAATAAAAGCAGGGATCCGATGAATGATCTGCAAAAAGAGAAACTATAAAAAGTATGACAAAGACGCAAGCTAAGTTAAAAATTTCTTAGGTCAGTTTATCACACATGTGCCCATTCTGATAAGAAATGCCATGCAGTCTGCATTCCACAGCTAACCGTGGCTTACTCTGTGAGTTGGAGGGATGAGATGACTCTGAGGGGGGGCTGAACTCGTCCTCTGCTGGCAGGGGGGGCTCTGGGAGGCAGTCAGTACTCTCCTGTGTCGCCGTGGGAGTCAGAGTCCCCTCAGAGCTTTCTGCACCACTGTTATGCTGATCCTCTCCAGCCTTCAGCAACAACACGAGCCAGAACACAAAAACAGAAATCTGAGTTCATTTTTGACTTAAACTCGAAAAAAAAGACTAAGTTCTTTCTTTCTGTTAATATGACCTGGCTGGGCTCTGCCTCTCCATCACTGGCTCCACAGTCAGCCTGGCGGTCCTCCTCTGGTTCACAGAGCTCATCGCCCTCCCGGGCGCAGCTCGGCGGCGGGGTTTCAGCCTGGGTAGAAGTCGTCCCACTGCGGTTTGGAAAAAAGAAGCGTCACAATTAAAATGCGTGCCCTCCTAACCACTTGACCAGAAGGTTATCAGCTGATCTGTCTACATCGGCTCACGCCGACTCGGCCTCTACGGTTACACTCAAGACAGGCGCCTGATTATTGGGAAACGTTCATCTTCTCCTTGCCTCACCTTTGGGTGCCTTCTTCTCGTTCCTCCCTCTCTTCCTCCATCTCCGCTCATGTGTCTCCCTCCCAGGGTGCCTGTTGTGTTATTCCTCTTGATCCCGCCGTTATTTGACTTTTCCCTCTCGTCCTCTCCCCGGTGTGTTTCCCCCCTCTCTGTCTGGCTCTCGGCTCTCCTCCCTCCCTTTCTGTGTGTGAAACGGAAACTCCGGGCCTTCAATATTTGATGTGTCTGAATAGCTCACAAGCAGGTTTCTGTAAAGAGTCATCAGGTGAGGGCTTTAATGTCCTTGTGGTGGAGCGTGCTTTGACATCCACAAACCTGCTCACACCATTGCTGAAAACGAGCTGGTCGATGCTTCATTTCGAACTTCTGAAAATAAAAGTTCTCCAAAAATAGAAACCAGAAAGTTTGCGATTTCATGCAGTGCGTCAGTTTCTCCACCTAATTTTGGAAACCCGTTATCATTCTGTAAGAGTAAAACTGTGACTCATAGGGATGACTCAACAGTGGAAAACATATGCGTCGGTACTGATGACTGATGATTTTACAGCTTTTTGTTGTATTTCAGTGCTTTTTGCTTTCTATACTTTATGACTTATAGAATATTAAAACAGGTTTGGTTTATAGTCACTACAAATATAATAGTCAAATCAGATGAACAACTGTTTCAAGTATAGGCAACAAAATACTGTACCCGAGTATGATTTCATGGTTCTGAGGTATTTTTTATTATTATTATTACAATTTTACCCATCTTCCTAGGCTTTCAAAAGGTAATACTGAATGCCATGATGGAAAAAAAAACTTCATTTATTAGTAGTCTTGTTACTCTGCACTAAAGAGAGAGGAGTTAATCCAAATCGAAGGCTTCATCCTGCTCAAAATATAAAGGGTCCACTGTGACCTGGATCAGTGGTCTTCAAAGTGTTGGGTGGGCCTCCCATTCAGACTGCAGCAAAGATCTGAGAGTCTATAAATAATAAGTTAAACATCACACTTTTTTTTAGTAAAATATGCATTTTTATAGCTGAATTTTAAGTTTTATGTGAGCTGAGTGCACGTGCCTGTGATGCACTGGTCTGGATAAAGCGCTATGGAGGGCGGATGGATGGATATATGTATTCTGCACACACCTCCAGCGTCCATTCAAGACTGCCATCTTGTGCACAGCAGCATCGTGACTGCAATGTTAGTAACGCCTTCCACCAGCAGATGGCGAAAAAGCATTTCCTGCGAGGCCCTCAAACCGTGGTGTAGGCGGATGAACAAGCCCTCAAACACATTTTAACACTGGGAATTTCTGTCTTACTCTCTTTTTCCACCCTTACCCATTTTTTTTTCCTCTCATATTGTCCAAATTTTAATTCATTTGGCTTCTTCCAGCGTATGAACACGAACATATCTTTTCCTTGAAAGGAATCCCAGACAATCTGAGCGGCAGCAAATATCATTGGGTGTTGATTTTCAAACCACAGTGATTAACTCCATGATGTGACTGGGATTTTAATTTCAGGATTGAGCTGTGGAGCCGCGGAATGTGCGTCTGTTGCTGTATCTCCATACTGCGTGTCGACCGTGTATAGGCGCACTCGCCGTCGTGTGTGCACCACTGCATGTATTCCTGTAAGTGCAGGGCAGGTAATTAGAGTGTTTTTTTTCCTGTATATGTGTGGTTTTTTTTGTGGGAGGAGGGAGACAGGACATAAGTGGAGATGACTCACCAGTCTTTTGTGACAGTGGTGCAGAGAGAGTGCTTTTTACCCATTTCTCTCCCTTGGGGCTTGCATACAAAACAAGAAATGGAGAGAGGATAAAGAAGAAAAGGAAAGGAAGATTGGGTGTTTGGTAGCATTAGAACGGAATGGAGGTGGGGGGGGGGGGCATGGATAATTGAAGAATAAAGGGGAGAAGATGGGAATGAGGGTGGAGAGCACGACAAAGAAAGAGATGAAAGGAGTGAGCAAAAAGACAAGGGTTGAAGGGATCATAAACAAAGGATGCAGTTTCAAGGAAGAAGCCTCAGCAGCGCTGCCTCTGGTGTCCTAATGGCTGCTGAAGACATGGTTGATGGGGTGTATTATGTCCAACAATGGTAGTTTAACACACAATTCAACAAATATAGGGGGGAGACGTGACTCACAGTGACGAGATTCAGATATAATTTGAAAAGCTCTTTGAGGTCAGAAGCTGTTGTAAGGGAACATGTTGACTCTTTGAGCTGATTATATAGATTTTATATAAAAAAACTTAGATATTTCTTGATTTATTTGGTATCGAAATTTTACTTAATATCTTCTTTATGCCTTCATACGCCGGCCGCCATTTTAGCTGCAGCATTCATGTCCCGGTACGTAGGGAGACATGTCAATTTCTTGTTTTGAACAAGACATCAATAATCCACAGAGCATGACTGTGAAGTTAACAGATCATTCTCTCAAATTTTGAAGGTCCATAATGTTAGATTTTATTCAGTTCAGTTCAGTTTTATTTGCATAGTGCTAAATACAACACAATCATTTCAAAGCACTTTTACTGGGGAAAAACCCAACAATTCCACTGGCACAAGCGTAAGTGACTGTGGAAAAGGAAAAAAAAAAACTTGCTTTTGCAGAGTCAAGCTCAGACATGGAGACTTCCTGCTGTGGGTTATGGGATAGAAGAAGAGAGAGCGAAGAGAAATTCAAACCCTGGTTCAAGCAGGGCGTAGGGGTTCTCCATTTACTTGAGCAGAGATCCGCTCGCTGCAGATGGAGGAGGCTCAGACCACGAACTGCTAGTTCCTCCGTCAAGATGTCAGCATGAGAGGAGCCCGATAGCTGAAAGCTCTGCCTCCCGTTCTGCTTTTAGAGAACCGAGGAACCTCCAGTTACAGCACTCACAGCTCTTGAAGATATGACGGGGCCTGCTTATTAAGAGCTTTAGAGTAAGAGACGGATTTTAAATTCTAGTCCAGATCTCACAGGAAGCCAGTGAAGAGAAGCTAACATTGAGGTGATGTGATCTCTCCTGCTGGTTCTTGTCAGAACTCTTGATGCAGCATTTTGAATCAGTTCAGAGCAGTTTTTCAGACACCCTGATAATAAGGAATTACAAACGGCCTACTCTGGAAGTAACAAATGAAGGGATTCATTTTTCAGCTTTGGTCTGAGTCAACATGTTTCTTATTCTAGAGATATTACTCAGGTGATAAAAGGCAGTGCTGCAGTTTAATCTTGTTTAATGTGGGAGTTAAAGGATAAGTCCTGCTCAAAAGTAACTCCCAGGTTCCTCACGGTGTTACTATGTTTTGAGACGAATAAAATAACTTCAGTTCTATTTGAGTACGGAAGCAGAAAATCAGTTAATATTATGTTTCCTGATAATATTCCCTGCCATAAGAATGTATAACGTGAAGAGTAGAGGTCCTAGGACAGAACCCTGTGCAACTCCAAGTTTAACTTTAGTCTGAGCGGAAGAGTCATTGACAGAGTCAGTAACATAACCTGTCCCTAAAGATAGATTGATCTGATCTATTATTGATGTACTAATCATCAGGAAAATATCTCTGAACAGTCTAGTTGGGATTGATCTCACAGACATGTTGGGTTTCATGAGGCCACAGTTGAGGATAACTCAGAGAGTTCTACAGGAAGGAAGCAGGGAAACTGAAAATCAGGTTCTACTGATAAAGCTGAAGATGTGGTTGAGTGGTTAACTTCTGAGTCTTTAGTCCTTTCAAACACAAAACTGTAGGAAAAGGTGGGTCACTAACAAATAAAGTACATGTAAATTTAGCCAACATGACGTCCTGATTGTACCAGAAACCAACACATCTACTTGATTGAGTGAGAAAGAATAAGAAGCGTTTAGATGTCATGCCAAAAAATCAACAAATGTGAGCTTTTGTATGTGGAGTTTGTATTTCCTCACTTTTCTGTGGGTTTTCCAACTTAAACACTAGTTATAGGTTATTCTAGATTCCATTAGTATTTCCCCCAATCTCAGTTTGATTGTCTCCATCTTCTGTGACCCTAGTCTGGATCAGCAGATTTAGATGAAGCATGGATTAAAGGGTTTGATTTCATGTCGTGTTTCACACTTGATAGTACATGTATTCAAAGCTTTTGATCATTGATCCAACTCTCTCATGAGCAGAACCTTTGCCAGTAAGTGTTGTAAACGTGAAACTCTTTCTTTCTAATGTCACACTGACATTTGAAGTCAGAGGCTGAACCGAAGCCCCACAGCAGTAGATCTTTAATGATTATTATTTAATCACATTTTGAAGGGTGTTCAATATTCATACTCCTAATGGCTGACATTTTTCCTCACATTTTTGTTTCTGTGAATGCAAGGGCTTCTTGAGGCTATTGCTGATGAACTGTTAGGCTGTCAGAGCCTTGTGTGCCAGGCCGCTGGATGGAAACCAAATTTCGTGCCTGCAAGAGTTGGAGCTTTCTGAAAAATTCAAATTGCAATTTAATTATAGCGCACCCACCAGGCAAAATATAAATCATTACTATAAGGACGTAATGTGATCTCAAGCTTGACAATCACATCCTATTGTGTTGGGAATTCTGTAGGCCTCCATTGTGTAGCGTGTCAAAAAACATGAACGTGGGAATGTAAACACCGGCGTTTTAACAAAGCTCCTCTTTGTCCGCGCCTCAGCAACAAGATGGTAATGAAAGCTTTTTTTAAAGTCTGCAGCTTCAACACACAGCTCATGTATAATCGGAGAAGACCTGCTTGAGTGTCAGTCCTCTATCATCGTCTGTACGCAATAAAAAATCCAACTAATTCCTCTCAGACAAATTCATAACTGCATGGATCATTCTTCATTCTGCCGTTCACATGATGTCTGCTTTCTTTAATGCCAGCTACGACGTGTGGCGGCCATTAGATATCCTCTTATCGTCACCAGCAATTCACCTCTAATGCATTAGCGAAACAACAGAAAGCTCATTAACTTGGAAGGTTAGCAGTGTTTATCCAATTAAACTAGCATCGATTTAATGGAAATGTACTACCAATTTATTGTTGCAGAAATGTGTTTCGTTGATTAGTTTTCATCTGAAGTTATCAGCCATTGATTTTGAATTAGACAATGTTACATTGACAGTGTTCAGAAATATCAAAGTGACAGCTTGAGTTTTTCCACTCTCAATTTCTTGGGTTCATTTTTTTTTTGTTGTCGTGTATCTGGCGGAGCTGCCCTCTGTTTGTTTTGATTATGATTAAATGCACTTAATTCAATTTGTCAAGTTAGACTCTGCTTAAAAAAATTTAATTAATCAAATCTTAAATTGCATTACAGATCAAATTAAAGGCCGACAGACAGCTGCGGCTTTCGATTGCTTGTGAGCAGATATCTTTCGAAGGAGGCATGTGAGCTCCCTCTCGTCTCTCTGATTTACTTAACTTAGGTATTACTTCTGCTAATATGTCGAATCTGCTCCTCAAGAAGAGCTGAGATCTCTGCTTCTGGAATCTCAAAGCAAATCTGAATCAGACTGAAATAACTACATGAACAGCGCAAGTGTGTTTGTCCACTGTTTCAGGTTGTGGGTCACTTGGCTTGCAGAGCTAACACCCTGTCAGAGCAGTATCTTTATTAGAACATGTTACCAAACTAGTTTTATGAAGAGATACGTTTATATTTAGCAGACCTGACATCAGTGTAGCGCTCGGCTCTCTCTCTCCAGCAGTCCCGGTTTTTCATGTGGCCCCTCAGGATATTTTAATGCCCACCACTGAATCAACCGAATGAACCACACTGACCCACATAGCGCAGACAGCTCAGCTAATATTGTCACAGCAGCACGACCGCATCACATTATGCCTACATTGTTTAGACATATTAACAGTTAAAGGTACATTTTTAGAACGTTGACTCATTTTTAATTAGCTACTGAAATACTAATGCTGTGAACAACTTCTGATGAAGACCAAATAAGTATTTTTCAGCTACTTCTGTTGTGTAAAACTGCTTCTTTTCAAGAGACATAATGATGCAACTGTGATAATCTAAACTAACTACAAAGTAGGATTAACTTCAGACTCATGAGTCATGCTGATAATCTATTTGAGCTGTGTCTCATCCATAATGGTCACGTTTTTCTCTTTTCTCTTTCTTTTTTTTTTTCTCGGTCGTGCCTTCAGCGTAGCTCGATAAAGGAAGGTTTCCTGTCCTTAATGAAATCCTGGACATCGCGGCAACAAACAGATTCATTCATCTCCACAGTGAGAATATTCACAAACTGCCAGGGAATATCCGAATTCACCGTCTCCCAGAATATCAGTCCCCAAGCCAAGGTGGAGGCCCGAGAGGCACAGTTCCAATCAATCGAGGAGCGAGTGGGAAAGGTAACATGTGATTAGGTTATAGTGGCAGCCCGCTAATCATTGCCAGTGTCTGCAGCACTTCACAGCCGACGTAAAGTTTGTTTTGATGCCAAACAAGCGGCAAATCAGAAGCACTTCAAGGAATTATAGCAGGAGGGCATATTGCCTGTGTGATGTGCGAGTGAGGAGGAGGTGTGAAAACAAGATATGGCAAAACCTATCTACCAAACACCTTTCCACCAGCCGGCTGGCGGGCCCGAGGCAGCAGCGAACATGACTCAATCTTTATCTTGAATGCCAGCAGCTAAATTACTATACAGCTCAAAGAGAGAGAGAGAGAGAGAGAGAGAGAGAGAGAGAGAGGGAGAGAGAGCGTGCGTGCATATGTGTGTGTGTGTGGTCTTGCGCAGTAAAGTGTACAGATGGATGACTCATCCACCAATCATGTGACTCATCAATCACTGCAGTTACCATTTCCCTCCCTCCCTCTCTCTCTCTCCCTCCCTCCCTCCCTCTGAATTTTTTCATCCTCTTTTCATTCCCATTCTTGCTGCTTTTTGCTTTTTGGACTTCATTTTCCTATTGTTTGGAAATATAATACACTCCTATAGTTTTCTTTAATCCCTAAATCGCCTCCACTCCGATGAAACACGGACTTATACGAGTCGTGACGTTTCCGAGCCTCGACTGATTGTCTTCTTTTATGCGTTTGATTTTTTTTTTTTTTTTCATCACTCAAGAACCAAGTGTTCCTGCTTCAGCTGCTGCTGCAGAAAGACAACACAGCACTCTCCAAAAAGCCATTAAAAAACTGAACTTTAATAAAATAATTGCTTTTATTTTTTATCATATAGCAAAACTAGTAATCATCATGCTGTTATTTACACATTGCACGGGCATATTTATTTCACACTGTACATCTTACAATGCTAAAGGTGACATCAACAACAACACTCTCCTTTTACAAGACAGATGGCTTCACTGTGGACACAGTGGCCCTCTTCCTTTGAGATTTCTTTTTTTTATTTTCACAGTTTATTCAGAGAAAACAGCCATTTCGTGTTCTCCATACTGTTTTATTTTTTTTCTCTTTTTTTTGTTCTTTTTTTTGTTCTTTTTTTAAGATGCAAGTAGAAAGACGTGCATTTAACGGTTTGAAGCACAATCCCTGACTCCCCGGCCTGAAACTTCTCAATGAATTTCTTCTGAAAATGAACAAAATGGTTATAGCCTCTTGGTGGAAATCTGTTTTATAAGGCTGTGGAGCAAATATGTGTGATTTCAAGTATATATTTTTTCAAATTAATAAAAGAAAAATATACATAATGGCTATGATGCAAGAAAAATGTAAAGTAAAGTTTGTGCGAATAAAGAAAAGTGCATAAATGTGTCAGTACATAAAGATGAACTATGAAAACAATTTACCCCTTGCAGGGCGAAGGAATATCCTACGGTGGTGATGATGCTGATACCCTTTGTGGTGGCTCTTTCATAAATATATTGACACAATAATGTCTGGATCCCAAAATGATTGAAAACCCTTAGACCACCAGGTTGGAAGTGTTTTGTGTTAAAGTTTGTGCTTTTGGAGTCCACAGGGTTTCTACATTGGGTCCGGATGTGATGACAGAATTGTGCACTATGCCGTTTCCCTTTTAGAACCGCGGTGCTTGTAAGGCAAATCTGATTCTTGTGTTTGGAAAAAACTGAAATGTGTGTATTTGGCACCTTTTTGCAAATTGCAGCTGTTTTAACGCCGATCCAATGGGGAATAAGAAAGGCAACTACACACATCAAATACAACAAAAGTATATCGTCAACATTTGATAATGTCAGGATTTTTTTTTTTCTTAGTTTTGCGTTTGTATAGCTGAGAAGTCATAACTTTGTATTATGACATACAGAATATAAAACAAAATATATAAAGTGATGTTGTAAACATGGTTCTCTTTCAATGGGCACGTTTGCTTGTGAATGTGTCAAAAATGCTGTTCAATGTTGGTGTGGACATATGTTCTTGTGTGTGTGTGTGTGTGTGTGTGTGTGTGTCTGTGTGTTAGTGTCCTCAATAAATCTCTGAAATATGCAAGAACATCAGAGATTGACCTGAATGGAGGCAGACATACACCATGGTATGTTCTGTTTCAAAATGTAAACTGAGCAAGAGGCTGAACATGGTTACAGGGAGCCTACACAGAGACCTCTTCATCCCCTCCCTGACTGGGTAAATGAACAGAAATAACAGTGATCAAAATAACAAAAACCTAACTCTTCACTTCTCCAACCTCAAACTTCCATCAGGCGCAAAACACATCTCCTCTGAGTCTTTTTTTCACCTCTGTTCCAGCTTTTCTCCAGCTACTGCATGTCTGTCCCGCCTTCTTCGGTACTTCTGACCGGACAGTGTTCAAAAAAGTCTTTCAATACATTCTGCGCTTCATGTAGATCCTCTCAATAAAGTTTTCCAGTTCCTCCTCACTGTCCAACTGAGGCACCAGCCCATCTTCCTCATAGTCATCTCCTGGTGTGACTTGTGGATAGTAGTAGGGAGGTCGCCTGCCCCTCCGGGGCGTGGTTATCGGTTTGGGAGGGGGTAAGGGTTGGTAGGTCCGTGGGTGAGGGAGGATATAGTTAGAGATATAAGGGGTGAGCGGCAGATGTGGCGGTGGCTGCTGCCTCCAGCCCTGTCCACGGTTTTTGCCCCCGCCCCTGTGCCTGCGCCTCGGGGCCTGGAGGTCGAGTTCCTGGGGGCCGAAGGTCTGGTCTCTGGAGGGGGAGGGCTTGCCGTAATATTGTGGTTTGGGATACGGGAAGTATACGGGGTAGTATGCACGATATGGCTTTTGGTAGTATGGATAAGAGGGGAAGGCCAGAAACTGTTTCTGTGGTTTATACCAGTAGTCAAGCTGCTTCTGAGGCTTGTACCAGTAGTCCTGCTTGTATGACTTGGCTTTGTCCTTGTGCCATTTCTTGTTGGACTTGTTGTACCTATAAGGAGCTTTCTTGGGGTTTTTTGAAGCTGTGTAGTGGTAAATCGGTGGGGCAACGAGAGGAGGAGGGACCAGAGGCCTGAAGCGTGGGGCAACGGGGTTGCTGTTGACGGGCTGCTGCTGCAACTCCTTCCGTTTCTTCTTCTTCTCCTCCACGTCACTAATAATCTCGATCACGTCGTCGGCAGGCAGGTGCAGCTTGCTGCTGATCTCGATCAGCCTGTCGATCATCTGCTGATCTAAGTCATCTTCATCGGGGAGGACCTCCTCCGAGCGTTTGTCTTCGGCGGTGTTGCCTGCGGCGCCCATGCTGCTCTTCTGCCGAGGTTTCATGTAGGCCTGCTGCTTCCTGCCCATGTACTGCAGTAGCATGTCAGAGGCGATGTCTGCCAGCCTCTGCTCTTCCTCTCTGGCTCGCTCCGCCTCCTCCTGCTGCCGGAGAACCTCCTGCTTCTCTGCACGTGCCCTCGCCTCCTCCTCCATGTGGGAAAGGCTCTCCTCCTCTTCCTCAACCTCCTCCTCCAGCTCCTCTCCGTCATCCTCAAAGTCATCCATGAAGTTGCCGCCTTTGACTGGCCTGTTGCTGGACTGGTTCTCCTGCCAGTGCTGCTTCTTGCCAGCTCGTGCTAACTGAGTGTTATATGCTTTGTAGCCCTTCAGAGGTGGCAGGATTTCATTATTTTGAAGACCCAGGTCAATGTTTTGAAAGTAGCCTCTTATTTTTCTCTGCAGAGAGGAATCGTCTCCCTGCGAGGTGGAACCTGGTCCAGCGTTTTCTAAGAAACTGTCTAAATCAATTTCCTCCTCTCGTCCCTCCTCTTCCTCATTCCTTCCCTCCTCGCTGACACGATCAGGTCCCCCATCTTTCACGGGCCATCCTCGATCCTCCTCTGACCTTGTGATTTTATCCTCCTCCCCTTCTTTTTCCTTCGAGTCGTCCCCCTGAGCAGCTGTCAAATGGCCTACAATTAGCTGCTCAATAGCCTTATCAGCCCCTTGCCCCTCCTCCTCCTCCCCCATCCTCCTCTCACCCTCTGTCTGCTCCGTTCTCCTTATCTCACCTCCCTCCAAGCCTTCAATAGAGGGCGGCTCCTGACTCTGATCCTCTTCCCAGTCTCTGTTTCTGCTCGCCTGGATTTCGCCGTCCCCCGGGTGGTCCAGGGCCTCCAAAAGAACCGCGAGCACCTGCGCGGGGTCTGTCACTTTATCTAATTGGCTATCTTGAACCGGGCCTCGACCCTGTTCCACCGACGCGTTTTCGGGGCCGGAGAGACTCTGGGGCGGGGGCGAGAGGAAGGGGCCAAGGCTGTCCTCTTTATGATCTGTCCGGGTGCGCCCCTCCACCCCTCCCTCCCCTCCCTCGCCCCTCACAGGGGCAGTGCCAGCCAGCTGCGGAGTGACAATGAGCAGGACCAATAGGATGAGGTGGGCTGTGGAGAGGGCGTGATGACAGGTCATGACCATGCAGAACCGGCAGGAGGGAGGTTAAGCACCTGAGGAAAGAGAGAAGGCAGAGGAAGGAGACAAGAGATGAGCTTTCTGTCATCGGTTGCATCGTTTGCAGTCCAATCATGTTCATTTCACATTTCAATGAGCAGATTTCATTTTTTTAAGAAAATTTCATTATTAGGAATATCAGTCTAAATATATGTTAATGATAATGTGGAAGAAATGCACCGAAAGTATGGATTAATTCATTTGTTCGACAAAAATGAATGAATTTATGGGAATTTCTTATTTCTCATGTGAAAAAATACACATTTCATCAGTAGGCTCCCAAACAAAAGCAATTAACCTTCTGAGCCTTTTTTTTCTCCAAAACATTGCATCCTACTGTACCAAGCAAAAATCAGCAAAAAGAGTTGCATTCTCCCTTTTTTCCTCCTGTAAAACTTGATTTTCTTATGCTGAGTGTTTTTGAAAGAGGATCAATTCCAGCCACGAGCTCCATTTTTGCCACTGCTGTGCAACCTCGGTGCATTTGGTGACATGGAGACGTGGCACGGTCCGATCATACAAATCAGTCGTGATTCGTTCGATATGCTGCGTAAAGTGCCCACGTCTCCCACGAATAAAGCCATACATTGCGTGGAGAGATTGCGCTCTGAACCTGAAGGCTGGCCATTTTTTGGCTCAAGTCGCGCGTTAACCCATGTCATTATCCTCACACGACGCGGATCTACTGGCTGGGAATAATACATGCTGAGGCGTATTTTGACGGGGTCAGAGAATTTAACAGAGCAAATTGTTCTGGCAGTGAAGAAACGCGCTAACGAGGAACAGAATTGTCCCTTTTTCAGGTTAATTAAAAATGTCTCACCTCTTTCTCCGAGCCAAACCAACCACAACGCGCACGCCTCCCATTTTGAAAATCTATTTCTTCAAAGTGAAATACAAAAAAAAAAAAGAAAAGAAAAAAAACAAACGATTTATTGCAGAATCCGTGCCTGATTCAGCTGTAATTTTGGTATTCCAGGCGTCAACGCGATGTGAGCAGGACACTGGGAAAAGGACGGCGCGCACTGGGAAGTCATGCGTAAAGCTGGTGGCCACGGCTGAGTTATTTAACCCTACGGTCCCTGAGTGGTCCATCCAAATTCTGAACGAACTTGATCTTAAATTTTGCCTCTGAAAGCTTTTTTCCCCCCCTCCATAGGGGAAAGGAGGAGAGCAGTCAATAACAATACACCGCTTTGTCCTTGTGCTGAGAGAATTTTCTCCTCAGAGGCAGTGGTGGAATGCAGACAAGCGCAAATTTTTGGCAACACAAGCCAAATTTTAATTATTTAAAATTTTCTTTACTGGTTTAGTAAGGTGACGAACGAAAAAAAAAAAACTCATTTTGACACTTAACACGCCAGAAAAGGCAACAGTGATAATTTAATTAGAGAATGAGGTTTTAGGGGGAAAAAATCTGTTTCTTTAACAGAGTTTTTTGATTCCATAAATTTGGCACGATTTTTTGTGAGCTTCATGTTTCCCCCAAAAAAATCTCAGGTAAAAATTCAACGGCGTTTTTGAAAGGCAGCTGCACTGCACACATATATCTAAAACATTTGTTTTCACGCTCTAATGGTTCAATCCTTCAACCCCTCCCACTATAATTACAAAATCCTACATTAAATTGTCTTATGAGATGCATTTGATAATATCAAATCATAAAAAGTATTATTCGTAGTGTATTTAAGGACACTCTGTTGTAAATATGCTGATTTCTCAATTTTAAAGAAAAATATTTTAAGTTTAAAAAAAAGGAAAAAATGAAAAATATTATTAAAATGGGCTGATCGGAGAAATTGATTAGAGTAAAGCAATTCATTGAAAATTAAAAAAAAAATTAAAAAATGTAACATATGCCACTACTTTGAAACAAGAAAATCAACAGTAACCCCATTGCAGCAAATAGATTAATTGAGGCGATTACAAAATTAATTCTCACGCACTGTTCAGGCGTAAAAAATCTCAACACGTCGGTGATATTAAACAAACCAAAAAAAAAAAAAATCACTCAAGACGTTAATTCCATCGTAAAAATCAGGTTATTACAGCTCGCGGACGATACAAAATGAGATTTGGTTCCACTTACCTGGAGTCCCACTGTGGGGTGGGGAAGTGGAGAAACTCACAACGCGCTGGTAAAGCCAAGATTATTTCATGAATGGTGGATGACCTGAGAGAATTTGTCTTTTCCCCCTCTCTCTCTCTCTCTCTCTCTCTCTTTCTCTCTTTCTCTCTCTCTCTTTCTCTCTCTCTTCAGCCTGTGACCAACATCAAGGAGGGGGAGAAAAAAAAAACAAAAAAAATACCCAAACTGGCGGGTCTTTATTTAGTTGTTGAGGTGTGTTTGTATGGCAGCAGCACTGGCGCTAATGTACAATTGAGTGAATGTTTTCAGCACCACGGTCAGCGCAACTTTATTGTATATACCCCTCATTGGACCACGTGACCCCCCCCACCGCCACCCCCCAGCTGCAGGCGCTGCTGACGTCACTCCCATTGATAAGAATGTCGGTGTGGAGATGGCACTGTGAGTCTCGGCTGGCCCCAGCTGATGAATGAACGGAAATGGCATGAATGAAATAGTACTTTCCTCAATGAAAAGAGAAAATTGTCGAGATAGAGCTGGTGCGCAGCCATTTTCCTTCTCACATATTAAAGGTTAGTGTGTTGCATCTTCCTCCCTTGTTTCTTGCTTCCTCTGCTCCAGCTCATTCAGATTCGGGAGGGGGGGGGATATAGAGTGACCTCGTTCACAGGCTATCAATTAGGGTCATTTGGTGACGCGCTGCCCAAAGAATCAATGACTTGCATCTGCAAGCTTCAGACAGAAAAGTGGTGGGCACTCAGCAGGCCCATTTCTTTCCCAGCTCAGTTGTTAGGCTTTTGTCCGAGGTGGCCCCAAATCCTCCGTGGCTGTATGGCTCACGAGCCACAGGAGTAGCCGTGCCTCGCTGCTCAATTTCTGCTCAATTTCCAGCGATTGCGCAATTTTCCAAACACTGTCTCACCGTTTTTTTGCTTTCCATCTCTCTCGGCAGCACATTGTTCTCCTAATGTGGCCTTTCATCCATATTCCGATTCACAACACGTTTATAGTCAGTGGCCATTTGTGTCCAAATCAGCAGCCCTTTATAATAAGGTCAAACATCAACACAATGCATAAATAAGTGCATTATGTGTCATGAATTGATGTTCTTCAGGAAGGGGCGATGTTTAAATGACTTTACGTGCTTTGTTAATTAACTCCCAGTTTTTCATGTTCATTTGCATACTGTCAAATTAGCTGGAACACACTTACATGCATTAGTAAGTGGATTTTAGACCCACGCATTTGATGAGCTCTTTTTAACGCGGAGCATGACATACTCCAAAAATATAAGACTATTTTCAGTCAGTGAGACGCAAAGACACCTACATGTTCCCGCATACGATCCAACAGTCTGTTTCTGTTCCATGTACGATACAGTACGCAGTGGCAGGTATGTTTTCTTTCTCATTTTTAGTCATTTTCATTCCCATCTGTAGAAGTGGAGCGTATACTTACAGAGGGAGAGTGCTGAACCTCGAGGCTTCAGGTATTCAAGTGCAAATTGACTAAAAAAATGGGAGATTGTACTGATATGTTCAATCAATGAGTTTCATGTACACCACTGTCAAAGTGAAGGATGGATAATGAAGAAAGCACAATCGCATCCATCTATGTTGGTAATGCCTCAAATGATGTTTGCTCAGTTTTGTCAATCATTCGCCCAGGCCCCAGATCATATGGGGCCTCATGATTTAGTTCTGAAGAAAAAAAAAATAGATAAGAATCTTAATGTTCCATTAAAGGAACCCAAGAACACAAATAAGAAACTGATCAATGATCGGATTAGTAATTTTATAAAATTCATAACATTTAGTAAAATGTATAAGGGTGTCTAAATGTTTGTTGATCCGATGTGCATCACATGTTATTTACAAGCTGGTTAACAGGTTTTCTCAAAGTGACATCTTTCACAGAAACTGAGGTAACACTCATCGATTGACCAGTTAAATCTCACGCCAGCTTTGTTATCCTCATTATTATTATATTGCCTTGATAGCTCAAAGCTTTTCCTGATGACTGGTTGTAATCAATACAAAAATGTGAACATTTGGCAGCTCTGATGAAGTGAAATGATTCAGAACTGACACGCGTCTGCCCGAGGGGGTTCAGCCTGTCTAATCCTGCCTCAAACATCAGGATGAAAACTAAAAGGTCTGTTGAAGTAAACAGCTCCGGGTTGTAGAGGGATACTTTGATTACCCACAAGTGAATTCACGTCTGTTGTTATTTTTTTTTCTTGACTTCCTTTTATGCAGTTTTTTTTTTTTTTTTTTTTTTTTTATAAGATAAAAACGACTTCAGCTGCCAACCAGTCATTCCCAAGGTCTGCCGTAATGGGGCATTTTGCACAAATGTGGCTCAAGGGCAAATAAATATACACTTTTTTGTTGTTGTTGTTTCTTCTTTTTTTTCCCTCTCTGATGTTCAGCTTCCCTGTTTTGTGGAAGTTAACAGGAGACTGCTCCGTCATTACTGGCATTCATGTAACAGATAATGTACAAACAAATTGATTTGCAATGTTAAAGCCAAGCTCATTTCCATACACTTTGTTTGTCGTTGCCAAGTTGTAGCTGCTGTGCTCCGTGCCACTAAACCCAGCCGTCGGTCCACATGGAGGTTGCTCGCGCACCACAGGGAGGCTTTTATGTGCGCACATGTTCACAGATGTGTCTCCTCTGCATGTGGGTGCTGGCGTGTGTGTTATTCCTTGCTCTGTACGTTCAATAAATCACAATCGGGGATCCTGCATTACCAGTAATTACAGATAATGCAGTGAATTGGATATGAGCTGCGGATTCGAGAGTCGTGTGATTCCAGTTTTGTCAACAAATATCTCGAGTTCCGGAAAGAGCTTGATTGTTCATGCCTTCTCAGAACAGATTACCAATGTGTGAGAACATACAATCATTTCACTTCCAGAAATGAATCAAATATAGCAAGACTTACACCTTTCATCTATGAGTGTGTGTGTGTGTGTGTGTGTGTGTGTGTGTGTGTGTGTGTGTGTGTGTGTGTGTGTGTGTGTGTGTGTGTGTGTGTGTGTGTGTGTGTGTGTGTGTGCCTTGCAACCAGGAAATTAAAATGCTGCTTAGTTTCTGTTTTGAGTTGAGGTCTGATTTGGTCACTGAGAGCAAATATGTGTTTTGTGTTAGCAGACCAGATATGCACACATCAAGTGAAGATGTAATTTGTTACGATGGCTTGAGGCATCACATAACCTTTGTTTGATTAGATTTTGCGCAAGAGACTGTTTGCTGCAGAATGCGGAGGGTTTGCAAAGCCGTGTGTGTGTGTGTGTGTGTGTGTGTATGCGTGTGTGTGCGTCCCTTTGTTGAAAATGCTTGATGGCGGCAGCAGGCTCGGAAAGGTAAGCATGGAGCTGGAGGGCAGATGCTGATATAACGGTCTGGCATTATCAACTGCCACTCAGCATTAGTTGGCCCCTTACCCTCACTCCATGTCCGCACCCCCGCACTGACTCACACTCTGCCGCCTGCTTGGCCACTCACATAGTTTAACACTGGTACACCGTGCTTGCATTTAATGGACTACACACTCTGGAGAACGCGCACACACCTCACAGTAATAGTTCCATTTCTCACTTTATGTGTTCCCTTTCTGTTGCACACTCACACTCACACTCACACACACACACACACTCTCTCTCTCTCTTACTGTAATGTACATTACAGATAAATGAACCTTTGGAGGAGGTTGGGGCGTGCTTGCCACTGATGGTTCCCTGTATAAATTGCTCCTTTTAATACAAGAGGTAATGTTGTATGAGGATATCCTTTTGTTTCATTTTATTAACTTATATTTCTGCAGCTGTTGGTGTTGTACTGAGAAGAACTGCAGGGAAAAAAACCCTTCAAACAAGACGAGAGATAGGAATGGTAAATTCCCTGTTTTTTTTTTGTTTTTTGTTTTTTTTTTTTTTTGCTGACATTTAGGCCACAATTATGGTAATGTAAGCCTGGGATCTTTCGGGAAGTGTGCTAATGCAGCAGCCTCGCAAAGCAAAGGGTCCCTACCTGGAAGTGATAGAATAGAGCTCATGATTAACAGAAGCTTTTCCGCCCACGCCACTTTGTCAGGGGAGGGAAGGACAAGTAATTGCACCATAAGGTTCCTACAACACAATGCATAGCCGGGGCTTGATGATGTGTTCGTGACCCGGGCGCCCACACTGTAATCTACAGTTTCATGTCGTTTTTTTTTTTTTTTTTTTACCTCCGCCAAGGAGGTAGAGTTTTCGGCAGGGTTTGTTTGTAGGTTAACAATAAAACTCAGAAAGTTATGGACGGATTGTGTTGAAATTTTCAGGAAACGTCCGAAATGGAACGAGGAACAAGTGATTACTTAGATTTTAGGAGGGATCTGGATTCAATTTAAGGGAGGGCGACTGAGCTGTTTGTCAGAGGTCCGTGCTCTCCGAGTGTTTTTCCAGTTTTCTTTGTGTTTTGAATGTTAGAATTTGCTGAAAGCTGTATCTGTGTGTCGTTTGTGACAGCAGATTTGCTGTCTCGTGTAAAAACGCATAACTCCACTTTCCTTCGGTGTCAAAAAAGTGCATGACACAGTGACTTTTTTTTTTTTTTTTCCATTTTCAGCCAGACAGCAGATGTGATTCTTCTCTTTCTCTCTTTGTTTACTTAAAGTCAAATAACTGGGACACATCAGAAGGTGCAACTTGGTGTCCCACAGTAACATCTGCGAGCGACTTGTTTGCTGCTTTTATGTTGCATTGTTATTGGTGACATTTATAGTTAAGCATCTGTGTTTACATCTGGAAAGTAGTGTAACAGATCAGGGAAACAACTCGTAGTATCTGAAAAACCGGCATATCATTAGTTGTCCCCAATGGCTTACAGATGTCCTTCCCATCAGTATATTGCAGTACTGCACCATAAGCTGACTTTAATGTGATTCATATGTCTGGTAAATGGCTGAAACTACATTTCAGTTTATAAATGTTTTGTCCCACAAGGGATTCTAAAACCTACAGCTTCCTCCTGATTATTTACATTTCATTTAGAATTGTTCCATATCGGTTGTATGTTAAAGCTACTTATTTTTAGCCAAACTGCATAAAAAAACCTCAAAAAATATATGACGGATTTGCATACGAAACAATGTCAATGAGTAAACACAAGAAAGACTTAGAAAAAAAAGTGATGCAAGCTCAGATATTCAGTTTTTGCTTTTGCTTGCATCCTACTTGTATGAATACACATTAAGTTTCACCTGCTCTGCAGGAAATTAGATATTTCTGTTCAGCACTGAATGAACGCCACCCTTTAAGGGCAACCCGTGACCATATTTATCCACTTTGATGGATACGGTGCTCAAGCCAAATCTGAATCCACATTACCATCCAGTGTGAACGATGCTCTGAGCGGCGGCTGAATACCAAACAGCTATTAGACCTCAGCGAAGAGTTATGGCTCGAGTTCATGAACTCACCAGGAAGTGGTGTCTGAATAATAACGTGCACATTCTGGTGGCTCTTGCCCTACTTCCTCATTGTCTGATGCTAAAATTATTTACCTTTTTAAATATAAGCGGTAAAACGTGCATTGCAACCTTTGAGGAAGTGCTGGTGTCAGTGACGGATGGCGCCGGGGGCCAGAAGCAGGCAATGAATTTGAGGTTGATGAGGCGACTCATATCAGAGCGTGCGACATCAGCGCTCTCCATCAATCTCGTCGCCTCTCCCCTGTAGACATCTGGCGCATGCATCAGCAAACACACCATTGAAAGTGAAGTGAACCCAGCCCTGACAAAAACACATGCATACGTGGGGCGACGCCAGGCCTCCTGACACTCGGCCTGCAGCCAAATGCCTCGAATGTAATACAGTACGAGCCAGCATGAGGCTTTATTAAAATAATGGTTTGAATTCACATCATTTGTAATCACTGCGCCGGAGAACACAGACGGCAGGTCGACTTTACATACCTTCGCTTTAACGTGCCAAATTTTAAAATGTATAATTATATATCAAAACACTTTTTAACTGTATTACCTAAGAGTTTAGATCTCTTCGTTTTTCAGAGGAGGGATCCACATTACACTGATGGCAGCATATGTAAAGCTCCATCTGTTCTCTCGGTGTTTATGATGGTCTTTCGCATTGCTCTCTGGGGAAATGACGGATTTGTAAAAATACTTGCTCCAGTCTGATTCACTGGTAAATCTGCCATACAGACACTGCACCTTTAACTGAGGTAATAAGTTTTCAAAGATTTGGAGATTTAGTTTTTTTTTTTTTTTTTTTTTTCATGTTTGTGAGCTCTCTGCACCACTGCAGCCCTCCACACCTGCGATAAAGCTGTAATGAAAACAACGCTGGAGGATCTGCATGCAAAACTCCTTCGTGTATCCTGTCACGAAGTGCCTCTTTAGGTAGGTGACTGGTATGCCCTGTATATCTCTGCCATTATCATTTGTCAGCTCAAATGAGCCTTTTTATGAACACCAACTTAATAGGCTTCCCTTAAAATGTTTTCCCACTTATCTCGTTAGTCGAGAGTACATTGATAGTTTCTGTCTCAGCAGCCGCGGGGTCAGTGAATTCAGCACTGTAAAGTATGAAGTGAGAACAAAAAAAACGCTTCTATCGGTCTGTGAATTCACTCCACATGGTGCTTTTGACGAGGCGCGTCTGTCCCGCGTGCACTGTGCTGTAGGTTGGATATGTGCACGATACCTCCAGGCAAACAAACAGAAGGAAAACATGAGTCCTCCAAAACTCCTTGTTGAAGTGAAAACTGTTATCGGTTATCAGCGCACCACCCGACTGGAAGGGAAGTAATTTGAAAGCTGTTTGAAATGCAGTAATTTGCCAGTGTGACTCATCGCTGACACCTACAGCGACAAAACCTCTGATCCTCCAGAGGAAGAACGGGGTAACATAACTCTGTTCCTATGCGTGTGTGTGTGTGTGTGTGAGTGCATACACACGCCAACATGCTGGCATTTCAGGTTAATAGATTGAAAGCTATAGGGAGATTTGTAGCTTCAATCAGAGAACTGCAGATCTTATATATTTTGTGTAGCTTTGCAAAAAACTGACTTTCAGATGCTTCTCAAAGCTCCATTTGCTAACCTTTAATTGGCATAATTAAAACGTGAGCCTTTTTTTTTTTTTTTAAACTGATGAAGACATTTGAACACCTGTGTTTGCAACTGTAAAGGGGAACACAGCCCCTTTTAGTGTTTAGACAGTCAACAGATGTTTCCATTGATAAATGCCCTGTGCACATTTACTGCCATTCCATAAAATGGGAAAAACAGGCTGGTGCAGATTTGAAAGGATGTCTGAGGGCTGAGGCACAGAATAAACTGTCGACAATTTGATATCAGGCAGGAAGCTCGAGTCCAGTTAATGCAATTTTGATAACCTGATGGCATCGAAGAAAATAGGGCACACTCACTTGAGGTGTCAGGGTGTGGGAAATTATCATGATTAATGTCGGGTTACAACTAGATCGGAATGTAATCAGTCTCTCACTTGCTAATCATTATCTCTCCTTGATTAATTTTGGCTCAGGATTTTAGAACAAGACATCAAGCTTCATTGTGTTTGGCAAAAACCTTAAACAAGACTTTCAATCATAGATATAAGTATCAAGAAAATCATGAGGAATGGGAGTTTGTTCCTCATACATCATCATAATGAGACTGATAATGATGCAGATATCGTTGAAGAGCAGCCTTGTAGGAAATTACTCTGTGAGTGCCAGATAGCCAATAATATCATCCACAGAAACAGAAATTTGCAGGGAATACTTGAAGATTACATCCCATTCCTCAGTCCAGGTTCAATCACAAATAAGGCATTGCTTTCACTAAAGGTAAAGATACACCTCTTTGAAATTAAACGGAGGGACGTCACCTACAAACACCTCCATAAAGTGTAGTAAATTGCATGTTTAGACTATTTTCAGTGTGTGTGTGTGCTTTGAGGAAGATCAGCTATGCATATATAACCCACATATAGAAGTATTGAAATGAAGGTTTCACGTGCTTTAGGCTCCAACGTTCTGCTGGAAACAGTCATGCTTCCATGCTTGTTTGCTTGAGATCACCATGGAGTGACGCCATGACACACAGGTAAAGGCATGTGTGGATAAACTGGAACTTTTAAAAGAAAGAGTAGCCAAACGCACATTGGGGATTATCCAATTTTTTGGACACTACACAAAAAAAAAACAGTTTTTGGATTTTTTTGTTTTAATATGTTGGTATTAATCCACAGTGCATATGATTTATTGGAGTTCATATAGTGTTTTCCAAACTGTATATTGCAAATGTTGATTTCATGATGATAATGATATATCTGTGATTTACCGAGCAGCGTTAATATACACCTCTGAATAGCTATATGTTCCTGTGGATTGTACTTCTTATTCAAACGGCCCAAAAAACGATTATGTCCCTGAAATTGTTGAATAATTAATAATTATTATTACTATTATTATTCAGATTCAGTAAAAAACATATATTTGGTGTATATCCAGGAGTTGTTCTCACTGCAAGCTGGATGGAGGGTTTTGAGTGTAGGGTCAACTTCCGAACTGCCACATCCTGCCGCCGCCCGAGTTCATCCCCACCATGATGATCCGGTCTCTATACGCCGAGCGTTTTCCAGTATGCTGGCGCATCTACTGAGAAATCCTACCTTTCTGTCGGTGGGTGGTCTCGCTTCACCAACAATAGCTGAAATACGTCTTTAAAAGATCGGTGTATTGGCACTCTCAGGGATCACTTTTAATCTCGCCTCGCCGTACCCTGAGTATAACAGCTGTGGCGAACGGCGTGCGGTAATGACGGAACACGCTGCGTCTCTCCCAGCGTGGCGTCAGAAGGATCCGTGCGCCGCCATGAGACGTAGACACCGGCTCTGGAAGAGCAGCAGCTGAAATGTGTCATGCACCATGTTCCTGGTCTGACAGATGCCGTTTGCCAAGTTGTGCGGCAGACGCACCTGATTGGCTTTCTTTAGTTTCTTTAAATAACCCAACAGCTCGCAAGATCACTGAGTTCAGTCATGAAAAATCCCGTTTCTGCTACCTTTCTTTCTTTCTTTTTCTAAAATATTGTTTAATAAACCACAGCCAGATCCGTCCAACCTACATCACAAGAGTGTTCAATGGAAGATTTCTGTGTTTTATTTAATGGACAGTAAAGGTTATCTGTTTTATATTTAGAAAACATTTCATTACTTAGCTGTGAGTCATTAATCCTAAAGGGGAAGATTTTATGCTCAGAAACTCAATCAAACCTCTGAAAACTGTTAGAATGAAAGACATTCCACAGGGACCTTTTCTTTCTTTAAATCAGATTATCGCAGATGAAGTACTGCAGTTCAGAAGTTTATAAATAACCACTGACGTTTGCGAATCTTGCAAAAACTGGTTAAAACAGCTTTATCTGATGAGGTTCTTTAAAAATTCATTTTATTTACAGTTAACGGGCCTGTGTGAGTCAGACACATATCCCAGAAGTCTATTAATAACCAGCCAGCCATTAATAAGCATGAAAAAACAACAAACGTTTGAGGGCAAATTGTTGGTGTACAAGTGAGAATACTTTTTTTTTTTCATGTTTGCCTGACACTGGTAATCGCATCTAAGTGTGGAATCTTAATCTTCACATCTCAACCTTTGTTTATCTTTTAAATTGCAGAATTGGAGCGTAAAATGAATGTTTTCCTGAGAGTTGGACACCTTCAGAAGCTTCATGAGGCTTTCCAGGGCAAAATGTCAGAAAAGGGTTCATGTTCAGGGTTTCTTTTCTCAACGTGCAATTTTTAATTCCTTCCAACGTTTCACAAGAAATCATGATTGCGGTTGAGCAGGTGTTTGCAGCGAAATATCCAGATCTCGTCGCGGCATGAATTACTCACTTCCCGAATTTGACGATTTAGCTTGTGATCACTTTTGCACAAAGTAAACTTACTAATGACTTTTCAGAGGAAAAAAATCTTTTCTGTGAGCTTACCAAACAGCTGTCTTGACATTTAATCTGTTGCTTGAATCGCAAGTCTCTCCAGGGAACCGTGACTCATCCATACTCTGCTTTTTTTTTAAAGACAATAATTCAACATGTAAATGATGAAATCTCATTATTTCAGTAGCTGAATTAAACTTGGTACACAGATGCTTAAGTTAAATTGTTCACAAGCCACATTTATTTCCATATGAAATTGCAAGAATTTCTACATAAGCTTTTATTTTTTCGATTTTTGTGCGTATGTGTCTTTTTCTGAAGACAGAAAAATACCCTCTCCGTAGCCACTGGCCAAACTGTGAGCAGGTAAATGTAAAAGGATTGAGGCAGTAATGGCCTGAATAAAGCTTATATCCAGCCGGCTCAGTATTCACCAAATCCATTTTCCAGATAGCGGTGTACAATAAAATTCCCATTTCTTTATCTGTCACTTCTGCTAATCCAGACACTGATCTCCCTGAAACAACGCCGCGCTTTCTCCATGCAACTGAATGTCATATGCTCCTTCCTGCTCTATCATTTCAGCTCATCACCCTCCTTTATTATGACCACATGTATTCTTCATAATTTATTTTCTCTCATATTTTCCTATCTCCTCTCTATATGTTCCTTTTCCGGGCAGGAGCATGGCTTATCTCTGCGGGTCCGCCCGTACGCTCGAGAAATAACACGGTCGGCACTGACAGTAGAGAAAACGACAAACATGAAAAGGAAGACAGCCTGAGCACAAATACATGAGATAATCCCGGCCTTTCTTCATTACATTACATTTGTTGTTTCCACTCCTATACAAGCCACTTTCTTTAAAGTTAATTTATAATTGTAACTTCAGTCTTGTGTGACAAGAAAATGTGGTACCTGCTATCTGTTAGAAATAAACCACTCGTCCGTCGCTGGCTTCTCCAGAGAGGACACCGGCCAAAGCCTTGCGTATTTGGAAGCCGCCATTGTTGTGATCTGGGACAAAACCATTGTTTTTGAAAATTGTACGTAGACAATGCGCTCACGCACAATGCTTGGCCTTTTGTTTCTTTAATAGACTGTGGAGAAACAGAGCTGTGCGATGCTAAATTAGGCTCAAGAGAAAAAGAAATCAGACGCTTTACGTGTGGAATTCCCAGTCGGAATCACAAAGCAGAGGCAATCATTTACCCAGTGAAGAAGGTGCTGCATCATTACGCAGTGGTTGAACTTCATCATTACGAATCTTCATTAATTGTTTTTTTTTTTTTTGTGTGTGTCAAAAGTTTTTTAGGTGTTGACAAAAACAAATTTGCTCAGCACTTCGAAACTCCTTCAGTCAGCTGTCTGACGCACAGAGTTCCTGCTTTGAGGTGCCTCGGTGATGTATTTATCGTTGTCTCCTTAAAGAGTTAGTGTTTAGTTGAAACATTTCATCTTGTGCCTGTGCAGATCTGGACAGGCATCTCGCTGATAAACTGCTATACTTTAGATTTTTTATTGATCCTGTTGAACAGAACCGGTCTCTCTCGGAATGAGCCCCCGCTTGGAAGGGAATTCATCCAGTCTTTGCATGGCTGTAGAGGTGTATTGATGGTGTATTCAGTTCCAAGGTCAACGTCGAAGAAACCCGGAACTGCAGACTCCACATCTGCTTTCTAATGCACCGAGCTGATTGTTTGGGAGTTTGGCTTTTTTTTTTTTTTTGTCCTCTGAACTCACTAAAACCTGTTGCCTTTTGAAAATTCAAAATTTTAGTTTCAACTCATAAAATACTGCAGAAAAAAAGTCCAATAAAAAAGTTTTTGGCTTCCACGCTTTCAAATAAAGTAAAAACACCCTCCATCAAGTGGTAGAGCATAAATTTTATTTCTCCCAGTAGTTTGGATGATCTGGAACACATGACGAGGACCAGGAGGCAGGATCTCATCCCACCGGTTTTAAAGGCTCCCCGTGTCTTTTCGGATCGACTTTAAGGTTCTTTTGATGGTTTTTAAAAGCGTTAACGGTCGTGCGCCTTCTTACCGTGTAGATGTACTTTATCTTATGAACCATAGCGAACGTTCTGGTCCTCCTGCGCCGGCGTTTTAATCATTCCCACCTACGGCGAGGCTGCTTTTCAGCACTACGCACCACGCTTTTGGAACAGCCTGCCAGGGAACCTGCGGGCTGCGGAGAACGTTCATGTTCAAGCTCAAAAGCTTCCTTTATAATAAGGCTTTTAAATGTTTCTTTTTAACCTGTTGTACAATTTTTGATTTTATACTCTCATTCGTTTATCTCTAGTGCATTTAGCCTGGTTATTAATTCTGACTGTGTTCCATTTAGCTTTTAGTTTTCAATGAGTGTCTCTATCCAGTGGCAGTGGGTGGGCAGATGGGTGGGTATCCCATATTTATTTAGTTTTTAAAGCACATTTATTGTACGAAAAGTGCTATATAAATAAAGTTACACTGTTACTCACAATAGAAACTTGCAAATTTTTAGCAAGAGGAAAATAATAAGCAGTGTTGCTACATTATAAACACAATTACAGGGTGGATTTTTTTTACCACATGGCCTCAATATATAGTTTGAATAATTTACTTTGCTGTTTATCATTATGAAGGTCACCAGAAAACCGGAGGCCAAAATTCAGGAGGAATCGAGGACCTCAAAAGGCGCAAATCACTGCTGAGCTGCAGCCGCGATCCGCCATATAAAGAGGCAGGAGCTCCATTATTACAGCAGTCAGATTCCCACTCAAATATGCATCATCATAAGAAACAGGTGCAGTGGAACTACTGATGCGTTTTACACGATCCGGTTTCTTTTGATCCCGCCTTGGTTGTCAAAGACGTGTGGCACGAGGACAACAACTAGCCGCGTGGCAGGTTTTCATTTTCCCCTGCAGGTAGGTAAGCGGACGTCACCGCGGGATCCAAGGATGCTCGGAAATGTGTGACAGGGAATGAGATCTACTTAATAGCATGGTGCAAGCCAATGTAATATATTGTCAAATCTGGCATGAATTGGGAGCCAGTGGGTGGACAGGATGAGCAGAACGAGTCTCATGCGGCCCAGTTTCATTGTTCTGGCCGAGAAATGTAGAAGTCATGTTTGCAGGAGCTCGAGGAAACAAAACAGTCTCAGTAAACTTTTGGTTTTCACATCAATTATTTTAAACATAAGTTGGAGTTCATTGTTATGAATGTGAAAACTGAAGTTTAGAGATTCCTGGTTCACAACATGTACGTTCTTTTATGTACATTTTGAACCATTTTACCTCAATAACAGAGCGCCGTAAGGAAACATCGGGAGAGGAATGGGAGCTACTTGCAGGTCTCCAGCTGAAATCGAACTGACGTTATTGCTGTTTTATGACGCGTGTCTTTATCACCAGGCTTCCAAAACTCCCCGAGATCCACCTAATCGTGCCACAGAGGTGTCATTAACAGGCTGTCCTTCGTCCACATAATCCTGCAACAAACAGCAAAGTGATGTACGAACCCGAATGGGAGTAAAAGGTTCCGTATTCTTTTCATTCTTTCTTTTTTTTTTTTTTTCGCTGTTTAGTTTCACAGCAGTTTGCCTAATACTTAAATCACATTTTGAGGCATACTCCGCTTCTTTGTGGAAGAATGGAAGCATAAAGCTGGAATGACTCAGATCCACTGTGACCTTTAACAAAAGCCTCGGAAGCAGCACAATTCCTCAACGGGAGGAATAACAGGCAAAATCCTGGCACTTAATCTTAGAGTTATGGAATTCAAATCAGCTAATTTCACATCGATTAAAATTAATGGTTTGCGCACACATTTGAAGTGTATCACTTTGTTTGTATAGCTCCTCTGACAAGAGAGAGAGATATATTCAGAAATCGGGCTTATGTAGGCTAGAGGCAATCATTTAAATCCCACACATTCTGATATTATCGCCGACGTATTTGCTTAGCTTTTTGAGCGCAACTCTTGTGGGCTATTAAAAGTCTGTATCGTTCAAAGTCTGCTTTAGGCAACTTCCAAATTCAAGCCATAAATATTTCAAATGTTTGAAATAAATGTGGGGAGCTCCCGCAGAATACTGTTTAGCTCTGTGATAGTGAGCCATTCATGCTCGTGGAGTGAGGCTGTGTGTTTTTCTGCGCGTGTATTCAACTGGTGCTCATTAAAAATGGTGAAATATGAAGGAAAAAGTTTGATTTTAATGACCGCCTGTGCTCTGAATGGAGAAGGTTTCCTAATCTGTAACACCAAGGATTAATGTGTAATGCGCGAACGTGATAATGCGTCCGAGTTAAACTCCAGGTAACCCTTGTGCAATCTTGCGGCGCGGCTGTTAACGGACACGCGCGGACTCACGGCGCGCATGTGCAGGACGCCTCAAGTTCTCACTGTCGGCTCAGGGGATAACAGAGCGTGATCCTCTGTCGAACTGAAACAACTAATGCTGAATACAAAAAAAAAAAAAGACTATTGCACTCAGGATGTAATATTTCATCAGACGGCTTTGCTAACGTATTCGCGAAGGCTCTCCCGGGGATAAAACATCTATCAGGAACAGAAGCATATTGGCATACATCCGCTTAGCCACATGTTTTGTGTAACTAATTGGATAACCACACCAACTAAAGCACGAAATTGCCTTTTTTTTTTTTCTTTTTCTTTTTTTTTTTTTCCATCCCTCCTGCAGCAGCGGTTGCAAGCCCTCTCTGCAGGGCGTTGGTGGGGCACAGAGGCACACACACATTTATGAGTCATACATTTAATATGCTCTCCCTTCCTACTCATATCATAAACACTCGGAGAGATGGAAACGAAACATCCCCTCTTTCCTCTTTAACCACGTCGGAGACTTCGTCAGACGGTCGAGAGAGATTCTCTCCTCCGTCCTTTTGAGTGCTTCTCATCTTCGCTCCCCGGTGCCCCCTGACTCTTCTTTTCTTACGCCGTTTGACACTCAGAAGAGCCGCTTTGACTCTGCTTGTGCTGGTTAGAAAAAAAAAAAAAGAAAAAAATGCTGGTAGTGTGTGCGTCTGTGTGTGTACTTGTGTGTGTTTGGCTGAGAAGATAAGAGATTAGCATGAGTCAGATAATGATTCAGGACGCCAGGTGGCAAATGCCTCAAATCACACTCTCCCTGCTCCTCTCTCTCATTTCCTCTTACTTGTTCACAGTCTCCTCTGCTCTTTGCTCTACAGGCTCTGCCACTGCTGCTCTTTTTTTTTGCTCGCCACCTTCTCTCACCATTCCCTCACAATTCTGGAGCCCCCCCCCCCCCTCTCTCTCTCTCTCTCTCTCTCACGTCTCGTCACAACTCCCTCTCACTCTTTTTTTTCTCCCAAACCTTCTGATGTCGCCTTCTGTTCCCCCACCGGCTGCAAGTGTGGCAAACTTAATAACCCGCTGAGTTCACGGGTGGGCGTGGAGAGGTTAACAGTAGAGATAAAGAGGGTAAAGACAGATTGAGTGCGGAGGGAAGGTGGTGGGGGGGGGGGGGGAGGCTCTGCGCCGGCGAGATCGATGGCCAGATGCAGGGGGACAAACAGGAGCGCGTCGGATCGAGGTGGAAATTGAGCACGAATCTCAAGGAGTGCGCCGAGAGAAAGCGGGCTGCCGGTGTCGTGCGCGTGCCGGAGGGGAGGGGGGGGGGGGCGAGGGAGAGGAATGGTGGGTAATTTAGAAAGAGTGGGACAGAGGAATGTGTAGTGAGAGGCAGCGAGGGTTATAGAGAGCCGTGTAGAGGTGGATGGAGGCAGGGATAGAGAGATAGAAGGAGGGGTGGTGATCCTGGGGGCCTGATGACTCATGGCTGTGCTGCGGTTTGTGCGTCACTGGCGCTGGCTGGAGGAGGAGATAGTGGAGAGGTCTACGCATTTAATTACAGCCTTCCAATTTAGACACACTGTACACACACACACACACACACACACACACACACGCGCGTGCGCGCGCTCGCACACGCACACCTCCACGCGCACACGGGTAAAATAATATCACAAATAATAGTCTTGCAGATGCACTAATTGGCAGCAAGCTTTGTGGACACGCCCGGATGGAAGAGCGCTCAAAGGTGTTCGCACCCTCGTCCGGACGCTCGCAGCCCGAATGCAAAATGTTTACGTTCCCTCGTCTCCGTCCGCCTTTGTGTCGTCAGCAGGATCGAGGTGGAACGGTTAGAGACGTGATCGTGTCGAGCGTGCACGCTCTCGGCGAGCAGCCATCCCGTCTCAAACGGACCTTCAGGCACGAAACTTATCAAGCCTCCACGCTCCCCCCCCCCTCCCACCACCACCACCACCACCACCACCACTCCTCCAAAATACCAAAGCCTTTAAGCAGTTGCACCACACGGCTTGTGACTGGAATATGAAGCAGACGCAGAGACAGGCGGAGTAACGTGCAGGACTCGCTTTGATGACGCAGTAAAGCAAACTCCTCTGTCCGATAACGCCGCACGCTCCAGAGTTTCCGCCGCGCGGCCCGCCCTGCATGGTGTTCAGGGCGGTCCTGCTGGGTAAAGGTCATCCTGCAAGAGCAGGATTTCTGCATCACCTGTCTTTTTTTTCGCATTAACGGTTGTTTGGTTTCCAAAATGGCACGCAAGGTTTGAGGGTTTGAAACATCAGTGAATTTGATCTACGAAAAAAGAATGTTTATCTTCTTAATTTCATGTTTTTTTTGGGGGGTTTTTTTCCACATTTAAGCTGCTACTTCACTGTTTGGAAAAAAAAAACAAAAAAAAAAAAAACAACTTCTTCCCCAGTCAAGTCAAGTTGAATTAAAAAGCACTTTTAACACCTGCTGCCGTTTAGGCACTTAGAGAGACAAAGGACCCATCCAGAGAGAAACCAGAAAAAGAACATCATGAATGGCAGGAAATGGTGGCAGAGCCTCCTCACGGAGACACGCACAAAAGAAAGTGCAACAGCTGTATTCCATACTGACAAATGTATGTATTTTACTCAATACTATTGAGTTTCAATGCTATTTAAAAAAAAAAAAACAAAAAAAAACTGAGGACATTTTTATTTCTTTACCTTCTGCTACTTCTTATTCTTTGGGGCTGTCGCAGTGGATTATCTATCATAATTTTGTTTTTCAATGTAAAAAAATATGCAGTGAAGTCTGATGTAATGTAAATGATTTATAGCATTTTACATGTAAAGTGATTAAAAGCTGTGTGTTTTGTTAAACCTGAAGGTAAGTTGTGCTTAAAAATGCTCTTTCCAGTTGTTTACACAGACATCCGAATAAACTGAACTAAAATGTTGCTTTGCTTATCTTTAGTTCCTGCTTGTTTGATATAAATAAGTCAAATATTCGTATTATTTCAGATCACAAGGTAGATTGTTTGCCAGGCCTTCTCCTGATTTAACGTGATAAAACAGAAGAAACATTTATGGAGGCAGTAAGGTCAACGCTTGAGATACACACAGCCCGTATGGACTGAATGAAATACTGAGAGCGTGCTGCCTTATTTCCAAATATATAAATGTCACTAACCACACAACCTCCTACCTCCTCCTCCACCATTTAGGCAAGGGCCACCTTTCTTTTAATTCCTCTCTTTCTTTTTTTCCTTCCCATTCCTGTCCAAACACATTACCCTCCTTGTGTACCAATTATCCTGTAAGAGGCAGCAAGCTTCACTCTTAAACAATAGGAGCAATCAGTTGGCCTCTCTCGCTCTCCCCCCTCCGTGCGCCCCTTCACTCTGCTCCCCTTTTCCAGCAGGGAGGATAATTTTTCCCAACAACAGCGCTGGGAGGAGAATGGCAGAGGGAGGGGAGAGGAGAGGCAGGAAGAGATAAAGCGGAGGGGGTTGATTGGCCGGTTCACGTCGCTCCAGAGTCCAGAGACACATCTGACAATACAAGCGCCGCGTGCAGATGTTTGCCGTCTTAAGCCGAGGCAGGCGCGCGTACAGCTGCCGCGCGACCCCTGACACAAATTCTCCAATCCCTAAAACACACAGAAACACAGAAGCGTTGCCTCGTGACGCTCGCGGATACGCAAATGAGCCTCCAACAGAAGAGTCCGATGGAGATCACGGTTTCTGTGTTTTTAGATATGATTGGAGAAGACAGGACAAAACACACTCATATCATACGCATACAGATATATATAGAGTCAAGCTGATTAATGAGTGTTTCAACATGTATAATTAATGCAGTTTTCTTTTTAAACTTAAAAACATAATGAACAAAACTGCTAATATCACTTTGTGTATTTCTAAAATAATGAAGCCATTTTCTCTGATACTAATTATCTTTGTATAATATAAAAAAGGGCATCTGTATTTTTTTTTTCTCTTTAAATTAATTCCGAGGTGTTTTTCTCCCCAACAGTTTGCAAGGTCTTTCAATTTAACGCCCATTTCCCCTCTCATTCATGTCTGCTATCATGAGTCGTCAGGAGCTGCGTCCCCGGGGAGGGAAATCCCAGCTGTCTCTAAATAACTTTTCAGATCACACCAATAAAGCTAATGTCTGCGGACACGAGAGGCTGCGGAGTCCATTTAACAGCCGCTTAACGCATGAGCACCCCAGTGACACGCACGCACGCACACACACACACGCACACACACACACACACACACACACACACACACACAGATTGTTGTGGATTACCCTAACCAGGCTAATGATCTCCTCAATGGGACAACTGGGACTCTTCTGAGACCGTCTTCAGTCTGAGGTCCCACTGGGACCGACAGAGAGGCTCAGGGGTAATTACAATGGAAATGTGTGCGTGCGTGTGTGCGTGTGTGCGCGCGTGTGTGTGTGTGTGCGCGTGTGTGTTTGAATAGCTACAATCTTACATTTTGTCAAGCAAGCTTTGATTCTAATAGCTAATTGAATATTCAAAGGAAGTTATTTATGCAGAAAAAAAAGGACGCTGACTGTTACAGATGCAGCTGTGTGGGATAGTGTTATTTTATCAAAATTATTTTCCTTCATATAAAGTCTGTTATTTACACTGCATTGCGTGACGTGTTTTTTAGTTATTTTTCAACTAGAAATGTATGTTTAAAAAGTTGGTTTGTCTACATCTGATTTATTTTATCTCCATCAACCACTTTTTTCTTTGCTTATCACTGTGCATTAAGGTTTATCCTTTTTTTTTTTTTTTTTTGGCAGAATGCATGTAAAGATTGATCCCCAGACAGATTCCAGTAACATCTGCTTTGTAAGAGAACACATATTTGAGGTGATGTTAGGCAATAAAAGTCTGGGCAGCGCCGACAGGACAGCAGAGTGGGGGAGAGAGGCCCATAATTGAGAGGGCGAGAGGGATGGGGCAAATGGATGTGTGATTGATGTGAGTTTGATGCTTGGAGAGAAAGAGAAAGAGGTGGTGTGGCAGAAAATTAGATGGCATCCTCCCGTCTGTTTTTTTTTTTTTAGATTCTGCCTTTGTTTCGACTCATGGCCCCTCATCATCATCATCATCATCATCATCATCACCATCATCATCATCATAATTATTTCTTTCTTTCTTTCTCTCTCTCTGCACCAGCCCCCTTGTCCCTCCCCTCGCCGTGACGCTCGCCATGTCAATCAGATTGTAACATGACATTATGGTTCATTATACCTGGGCTGCGTGTGTTAATGCTGGTGGCCGGCCCCCCTCCCCGGCACAATGTAGCACACACAAAAGGAGAAAGGCAAGCGCGAAATGTCCTCCAAATGTAAATTTTTCCATCGGTCTCGTTTTTATCCCCCCCCCCCCCTTTTTTTTTTTTTTTCCTGCATCTCCTCCCTGTAGCATCCAGCCTGGATCGTACACGGCATGGCGATTTGTAATGTTGTAAGTTACAGGCTTCTTACACCTAAACAACACTTGGATTTGAAGCAGTTGCAGCAGGATGAGTGCAGAGGAAGGAAAAAGTAACGAGAATCAGTCTGAGGAGGAAAAGTAGAATGTGAGCAATGAACGCTCACAAGTAGCAGAAAAACATTGTGGTCATCTGCAGTGCGATGAGTCACCTGTAGGCAACTCACTCTCTCTCTCGCTCTCTCGCTCTCGCTCTCTCTCACATATATACGCACAAACCCAAAAGAGAGAGGCTTTGCAGTCACAGCCCACAGCTGTGTGGTGACAATGGCATATTGTCTCATGAGCTGCTTCCACTTGCATTTCAAATCCGAAACACAATCTTCTTCTGAAAGCAAGGCTGGGAGTCAAACGACAGAATATGAAAAAAGAATGAATAAATATCACAAGAAACCAAAAAAAAAAAAAAAAAAAAAAAAGATCCAACCTTTTTACAGCCATTCAGGTACGTTCAAGATATCACCCCGATGATTAACAGGAACTGCTGAATAAAATGTTCATGAAAGAAAGAAACGAGCCTCTGGAAGGTTTAATGCCGGTTGCCGGTTTTGAGATTGGTTGAAATAAAATCTTCAGATCAAATCAATCATTTGGATCCTGCATGCGTGTTTCCATCTGCGCGTCCTTTTTTTAGGTTGTGCGTGAAAGGTTACATCGGCGGTGCTGCGATCAGCATGATTAAGCCAGTCATATTTCTCAAACAGTCAAATGTACAGACTCAGATATACACAGGAGGAAATGATTAGTGCCCTAACTAAGTATTGTTTTCATCATTAAGTAATCGGCTTATTCTTTTTTTTTCTTCTCTTTTTAATCATTTGTGGTGTAAGACAAGAGAGAGCAGTGACAAACAGAAATCCACTACAGTACGGTTCAATAAAAGGGGGACGTCATCACGGCTCGGTGTTGCCTGACCAGTCATCCACAGCCTGATAACATTCAGCTTACGACAATTTAGGACCATAAACACGTTCCGTCGTTCCATTTTCATAACGCGGACATATTGCATGGCTGACTAATCAGGTTCAACGGTAATCAGCGCAATGCTAAAAGTGCTTTTAAACACAGTGAGTCAGTGTGGAAAACTGGAATCGCCGCCCTGTGGGAGCGCGTCTCCGCAGCCAAACCTACAGTTTGCATGTGTGTTTGTTGACACTCTGAGTCGTGGTGACTTTGACTATTTCGCCCTAAAAATCCAAGGAATTCATCAAATAATCTGACTAGATAGTTGCCAGTTTTGTTCCTGTTTTTGTTCTGAAATGTGCACTTTTGACATTGCTGTTTAATGTATTCATCAAAAATGCCTGAAGTTTGTTTCACACTGTCATAAAGAACTTTATAGCAAAGCTTTATGACAAACCGCCTCATTATTGTTGGTAAAGAAAACGAAGCGCTCACTGTACGCCGCAGCGTGGCCTGGAGTTCACTGAGCTTTCTGCTGAAAAATTAATTCGATGTTCAGTATTTCAGTGTTTATCGGGTGTCTGTACCTTTTTTCTGTCTTGATTTCTGAACGAGAACAAAAAAAGATGGCAAATAAGGTATATATCTCACCATCACAGATTCAGATTCTCTGCATTTAAGTCACACTCTCCAGTCCTCCTCCTCCTCCTCCTCCTCCTCCTCCTCCTCCCTTCGAGCTTCATCTCGTTTCCATCCTCATCACCAACATGCAGCACTAAACCCCACCCCGCCCACCCCCCCCCCACACCCCCTCCCCTGCCTTTCCACGCCACCATCTTGCTTCCTTCTCCAATTTCTTCCATCCACTTTCATGTCCCTGAACCAGAATGAGACTCATTTTGCCCATTTGTGTCAGTAGTTATCTGCTCGTGCCCCTTCAGGTCCGCTGCCGCCGCCGCCTCCGAAAACCCAAATTCAGGGGGAGCTGCTTCTTGTCAGCCATCTCCTCTCGAGGTGTTGTCTCGCTGTCGTGCCTGTAGTTCCTCCCGTGTGAGTAACTGTGTGCCTGCGTGCAACTTTTGAGCAAATTATGAACACACGCACACACACACACACACGCTTTAGTTTGAAGCATTTCATGTAGGCAACTTCTTTGTTCATTGTTAAATGCAACTTTCAGGTAACCGGAAACACTGAGGTGTGAAAGACCACAGAGTAGCGATTAGCTTTCATCGTGGTGTTGCCGTGGCAACAGTGTCAATGGCAAGCACATTGATAATTATTATTTCACTTTTTTGACATGGTTGGAAGCCACACGTTGTTGAGAAAGCAACCAGCAATGGGTTGAAAAGCATTGTCGGCGTTTGACCCGATCACGGTCTTTCGTACTCTTTTGGTGGTGACCTTTAGCTGGAGAGTCGGACCGTATATTTGATCGACCTCTGTTCAAACACAGTGGGGAACACGTGAACAAACATCCGCCTCGGGCCAAATCCCGGCCTGGCCCCGGACACGATATTTTGTGAAAGCTGTACTGATTCATCAGTGTCTCACACACCTGAGGTAAACCGGTGGAGTTTAAAGGAGAAAAACCACGGAAAAGTTTTCTTGTTTTTATGCCTGTCCTCGGTTTACCCCTCGAAATAACAGTGAAAGCATTTTCGAAGAGAAAGGTTTAAAACCGTGTGAACTGCTGTGTGGTTTCTTTGAAAATCAGTGTTTTGATCTGTGTGATTATAATGGTGCTCTTTTCATACAATGTGCAGAAAATAATGAGAAATGGCTGTTGATGCTAGATTTGGTCACATAAGAAAAGAAAGGGACCAAGAAACAACAGATATTTCACACAGTCCTTGTAGCTTCCCCATAGGAGGTCTCAAGTACTTAAAGAATCATTATGATTGCAAAAATCCGGCTTACAAGCCTTAAGATGGCTTTACGGGCGGCTCAGCATTAAAGACTCCTCGACTTGCTCTCGTGGAAGTGTGGTTAAGATACGGAGCCTTCAAGAACAACCACAAACCGCACATTACAATCAAGCTTTTATTCCTTATTTTTCTCTATTGAGATATTCTCTCAGCACACTGAAAAGCATGGAGGTGGAACTGCAACAAAAGAAAGTTCAAACTAAATCGGCCTCAGTCTGACCACTTCAGTGAGCGAGCAGTTCTCAGATTGCCTCTGTCCGGTGTGATGTAATCCTGTTTACATGGAATCCGACCAGGTTATAAGCGACTCGTGGGAGATGCGAGATAATCTTTGTGCGAAACATTAAGAACATTGTGTAGGAATTGATTTTAAAAGCTGAGAGACTTTTAAATTCTCCCAAGTCGCCGCTGCTGTGGTTTTCGGTGTGGCGTGTGGAGTTGGTTCCAGTTGCTGCTCTCCTCCTGCGACTCTCGCGTCAAAAACGTACATCTCCCGCTTCACTCCCTCGTGCGAAGTGAAAAAAAAAAAAAAAAAAAAAACTCCAAGAGGTGAAACGAAAACCGAGAGGAGAGAGACAGGTTGCCTTCTCACCAAGGTCAACCAGCTGCCACAGTCGATGAGCCCCTTCAGACTGAGTCAACAACGCGCGGTTTCACTTCCCACCATGAATCTGTCACCGATAATACCCCCCCCGACCCCGACCCCGTCATGCACCTGACATTAACACGCAGCCACATGGGAGCTTAATGGGAGACTTTTGAGTGACTCATACTTGATGACCTCAAAAACCTGTTTACTCCTGATCTTTTCCATGTAATTTTTTTTTTCTTTTTTTCCGTTCTCCCTCTTCTTGTCATTGCCTGTGCGAGCTGTCCCCGAGACACCCTTCGGCGCTGTCTGTTTGTGTTTACCCCCACGGACGAACCCGCGGCTTCGTCGGTGGGGGGGGGGGGGGCGAACGCGAGGGAAAGGACAGTGTGTCATGAGGGGCCGAGCTGCACCGCGTTGCATTGTTTTAGAGGCTGGATGAGTCACGAAAGACGAATCGGGGTTGGTGGCATTTAAGAAGGCTCGTCCGCCGCATCGGGACGGCGCTGCGAGAATCAACAGTGGGATTCTCGTGATGCCTGTTTTCGGCGGACCAGACAATGGATTGATTAATGAATCAGCTAACCTAATGACCTCAAGCACTTGACAGTAACGAGGCAGAGCCGTAATTTGTTTTCGCCGAGGACGAACAGTGATCCTCTGTGGTCTTCACGCAGAAGATGAAAGTTTTAAAATGAATCCAGAAGCATCACATCGTGTTCGTGCCACCTACTTTACGCTGTGAGCGCGGCGTTGCTATTACTGTTTGAAGCCATTTCTATATGACTCACCACAGAAATTCAATGGCTCGTACACCGTCAAAAGAGCAGACAGCAAATTTGCTTCTGCTTTAGTCATGGCTGAATTACTTTTCATCTGTATTGTCATTTTTTTTTTCTCTCTCTCTCTCTGTGGGATGAGTCCACGCTTCAATTATCGGTTTCTTTGACAAAGTCTAAAATTCAAACGAAGCGCTTGACATCGTGTAGATTTAAACTGGAAATACGGTCAAAAATGTGTTAGACAAACCGGCTTCACACCTCCCACCATCTCATTCAGGTATTACCTCATTTCAAAATAATGCTTCTCAGTAGGGTTCAGCTTTTTTCTGAGTGGCTGCCTTTGATTTTTTTTTTTTTTTTCCCTCTGTCTGTACTGATAAAAGCAAAATTACACAAGATTGTCCACAAACAAAAGGGGCAGCTATAAATGCGTTCATTTTGTTTTTCACTTTCCGCCCGTACACTGCCATCCCTTATGCGAATGTCAAGTATATGCAGGTGACAGACATAATCCGTTCTCCTCCCCGCTCCCCCCCCCTTTTTTTTTCTTTTTTTTTTTTTTTTGTCTCTGTTTCCACCTCTGTCTCTCTTTGTGTCTCGCTCACTCCCTCTGACCACCCTCACACACACTGCCGGTGTGAGATAGTCATGTCTGTGTGTCCAGGGTGTCATGTGTGGCGGCCCGTGACGTGGGCATCACGTGCCGGCGGCTTCGCGAGAAGCTACTTATTATTGCTATCGCTTTTATGGATCATCATTATCAGCTGGAGCAGACGCAGCGGGTCCCCCTGCGTCATTGTTCGCTCTCTAAAAAAAAAGAAAAAGAAAAAAAAAAACCCCTAAAGCTCCTGCTGCCAAAGCCGTCCACAACATCACCAACAAAGGCTTTGGGGGGAGCGCACGTCAAAAATCACTCTGGCACTCTTCTCCTCTCGTTCTTGGCCTGTGCACCCCCACCCTCATGGTGTACCTTCTGCACACTGTCTCCTGTGTTTTGTTTTTTTTTAACCTCTCTATCAAATGTTCACTTCTTTTGTCTCAGCGACGCTCTCTTGTTCCGTGGCGCTCCGTCTTCCTGCGTGACACCGCTGCCCTCGCTCGTTCTCTGCGGCCGCCATTATCTAAACCACCCATCTCCTCATCTTTCCCTCAATTCCCCTCTCTCACACTCGGGGAAGATTTCACAACCGACACGCACGGATGAAACGCACGTCCGTACACACACACACACACACTAATGCTCTTACCCCTCCCAAAACCTTCTTCTGTGCACGCACTCACTCCCACCTCCCCCTAACACCTACCACCTTCTACTCTCTTCAATCCCTCAGCCCCCCACCCGCCCTAATCCTAATCACACCACCACCACCGTCATCAGCCCTTATCTCCCTTCGCCAAATCTGCTGTGACTCAAAACAATTTCCCTTCATTTGCGATTTTACTGCACGCCCCCTCCTCCTACACCTCCACCAACGCCACCCCCGTCCCTCCCACCCCACCAAATACACCCTCTCCACCTACTCAATACCCCATCACTACCCGTCCAGCGCAAACCCCACCCAAACTCGCATGCACGCCAACACAACACGTACACAAATGCACTCACGTACACACACACACACACACACACACACACACACACACACACACTCTCTCGAGCGGTCGCCATTAAGGGTGACGGCTCATCGCGTGCAAAGCGGCGACTTGCCACTGTCATCCAGCGGAGCCCGAGAAGAACTGCAGTGTGACGTCACGGCGGACGCCGGGCCCGCTGGTTGGTCCGACATATTTACGTGTGTGTGTGATTCTGTGCGTGCGGTTGGGATGGCGGAGACGGAGGGGATACAATTCGGTAGGTGGGTGGACCCGATGAGCCTTGCTGCATCACTGAACCAGGAAAATGAATGAAAGGCTACGTTAGATGTCACCCCTTCCTCTCCCGTTGGCCTCCACTAATTTTCCGTCCTTTCCTCTCTTTGATTTTTTTTATTTGATTTTTTTTTTTTTTCCAACTTGGCCCCCCCAAGGCAAAGAAACAGTTAAAACTGCAGAAATTAATTGTTTGACCATATGTTCGACATAATGCTGCTTGACTTCTTGAGTGTAATTTGTAATTCAAATGAGCTCAAAAAAAAAAAAAAAAGAAAAAGGAAAAAGCACGTCTATAATATTTGATTAAATGAGCAGAAATCCATTCAAAGTTCAGTGAAGCGTCCCGGTGAGCCAGAAATTTGCAGTTCCAAACGGAGCAAAACAGCACCACCCGATGGGAGCTTCTCACAGCCACAGCTGAAAACAGGAGGCGTTACTACGGCAGGAAGAACACAACACACTACATGGCCGGTTGACAGGAAACAAGTGTGTATGTGACAGACTGTGATTTATCTCAGAAAAAAAAAACAAAAAAACAAACTGTTCTGTCTCTAAGTGAGAAAAGGAACCACAGCTCTTTTTCACATCTGCTGAAATGATTTGACAGATCTTTTTTTTTTCTCTTTTGAATATGTTGTTTCCTTGACAGGTTGTCGTCTCAGGCCGAGGAGTTTTCATCCATGCTTCAGTTTTATATCTACTTTTACAAATTATATCGCTTCGTGCATATATAGATTACTCTGAGTCATCACATATTAAAAGTATGTTGTTTATCTCTTGTATACATGTCAGCGTTTTAGACTTGAAATCAATAAATTCCCAATCTTCAGAAGACCTGAAGGACCTAGAAAAATTGGGATAATTTAATGTGGGATTTTTTTTTTATCTATCATATATGATTAATACGTACTAACTACTTTTCCCATAATGCAATGCTGTTTAGTGAACCAATGATTGATTGAGTGAGGTACTGCATCCAATCAGGAGTCTTCATTGTTGGTTGGTGGGAAAAGAAAGGTAAAAAAAAGGTTGCTGGGAGAGAGTGATGACTGGAGAGGAGTGTGGTTTGCAATTAACAAACAAAGCAGGGAAATATAATGTTATATAATGTAAAATGGAAGGATATTTGTAGACTCGTATACATTTATTGGCACAAGTATGTTGTTAAGTTGCGCATAAATCATATTTTGAGAACCCGTTCTGCTGCAGTTTACAGTGCAGCTCGAAGGACCGAAATTGTCATAATTAGAAATAAATACAGAAATATGAAAATTGCTCCTTAAACAAAATTATATAGCAATACATTATACAAAAGAAATGTACTTTTTAAGCCTTTAAAATGTGACTGAAAATGTACATTTCTTTTGTCATTGTCAACTGTTTTGATGTAACTTTTATTAATGCTCCCATTTATTTGCTTTTCTGAATCTTTTTCAGATCAATTTGGATTTTGGTTTTTTTTTGGGTGAATTTAGAATTTTTCTCATAAATTTTTATGCCTGTATTTATTTCTGTATTTTTCGTTGACGCCTGCTCAACTCTTCCACTGTGTGAGCCGCTCTTTTGCCCTCCTAACCAGCCTTTACATCCAAAAGACGGCATTCAGACAATGCCGTTGGCCTCCAAACTCCTTTCATGACCAGATTCCCTCCACCTGGTGTTCTCAGCCCTGCTGCCGTCCGGCTGGAAGACGCACCCAGGCCCGACACCTCGGGCAGAGGGCGTGCGGCCTGCAAGCTCAGCTCAACATTCATTGTTTCTGGAGAATTAGATTCATCACTCATAGAATCTGAGTTAAATATTTTCTCAATGGAGGCACCGTGCCATTTCTGTTGCTTTCGTTATATGCTGAGGCCTGGAAAAGCAACATCAACTTGTATGTGGGGATTTCGCCAATAAAAATCTGGGATCCTGTTAATTAAGTTTAAATCGTAACCTACTTTAATATTATTTGAGTGTGTGGAAATGATTACAGTTACATTGAAGTTTCTAATTTCTAAACCGCAGATTGTCATGTCTTTACTATATTTTTTATGTTTCTTGGCTTCATAGCCAAAACCAAGCTGTTGCACCAGTAAAGCTTACAGGAATCATTTAACCAATTACCAAAACGTAATGAAAGCAAGCGGAAACAATCATCATTTTCTCTTTCCATTCTCTCATTAACAGGTACAGTACATGTGTCAACACGTACCTTCACCCTGGACCTTTCCTTTCTAGTGAATGAATACATGTACTGTTTATGTAGAACTTCTTCCATACACACATGCACGTGTTTTCAGTTTGTCAATACACTGACTTTTATGTTTGTATGTATGTATGTTTTATGTTTTAATATAAAGAGGTCACGAAGATGTCGGCAGAGGAATGGTCCCCAGGGGCCACAGTGCAATTGAACTGAAGTCCTCATGAACGCAGCAAAACAAAAACATCCATACACTTGGAGTGTGTGTGTTTTTATTCCTTCCGGGTACATTGCATTGGTTTTTATTCCTTTCCAGTAGATTTATTCTAAAGTCAGCCCTAACTATTAAAGACCTGACCCTCTCCTTAATTGATTCTTGATGTAACCTGAAATTATTTTCATTTGAAAATCGAATCTTTTTCCTTTCTGGCAGATACATCTTTTCTCCCACGGGGGTGCAAATCACAGTTATGTGAGTGTGATGTGAAAAAAAATGGTTATAAATGCAATACATTACCCAACAAGGCAGAAAACACAGTCTTTTTTTTAAGGCGTTTTGTGTGAATATGTAATTCTTCTGAAGTTGCATTGAAGAGAAAAAAACGGGCAGAAATGTTTCTCTGAGCGCCTCCATTTTGACAGCTTTTTCTAGATAAGTGCGGCAATTGTTGGTGGGTCTGTGTGTGGAGAGATCTCCCTCGTGTCCTCGTCTCCTGCAGACTGCACATGTCCACTCTCACGCTCACCGAGCAAGGTGTGAGGACACTGCCGGCCCCATTGATCATTAACCTGGTAATTGGTTATTGATTGCTCGCGGCCCTCCTCTCTGTGTCTTTGGGGGAATGGTGCTGTCCCAACATCACTCAGTTTCAGGACTGAGCTTCAGTTCTCTGCCACATTTCATTACAGTATGAAAGATTTAGTAGTAAAAGGCGCACTGAGAGGAGCGTCCATGCAGGACGAGGCTTCTTCTAACGCTGCTGGCAGTGTTGACTCATGCTGCGGCTCCTGCTTGGAGAGCATCAAGCTGCGGCGGTTCCCTGCGGACTACAAGAATGAAGCAGTCCAGTGCTTAAAACTGGCCGGACCTGTGGTAAGTCATGCTCAAAAAGAACAAGAAAAACATGTACATATCTATATCTATATATATATATATATATATATATATATATAATAAGCCACATAACGTAGGTAATGTTTCTATAAGTTTAAATTTCAAAATACAGTTCAACAAAGTGAATATTTTTTCAGTTTCTTCCACTTAAAACAACTTGCAACTTAAAACTGCAGGTTCGAGATACACCACTGACTTTTCTCAATTTGCCACCTGTTTTATTACAACAGTAATTAACGGGTTGATGGTTCCAAACCATCAGGATCTGATAGAAAAATAATTGACTTAAAGCTATAAAGGAGAGTCCAGAATCTAAATTAAGCAAATTAGATTCTTCCACCAATCTAAATGGATGCTTCTTTACTCGAATACAGTGTGATGTGTTAGTTGGATTTCTTATTTAACGCTGTAGAAAGAAGTTGAGTCAACTGTGTGAAATGAAGCTATTTCAATCAAATGCATCAAAATATCAGACAAGCTGAAAAATTCCTTGAAATCCATCTGTGAGAGTCTTACATACACATGTATGCTTTTATATGTCAAATGAAAATATGTTTTTCAAACAATATTTTCAATATTCAACAAGAAATAACCTTCCCTTTCACTGGGGCTTCCTCAGCAGAAAATTATAACTTTGTGGGGAGAAAAATAATTTAGCAACCCAACATGTATCCACTTTTCACTGAGAGCTATTCATTGCACAAACCCAGAACTTGATAGATGAGGGCATTTAGTTTCCTTTTGTGCAAACCTTTTGATGCCAGAAACCTGTCAAAAACCTCCACCCGCAATCACAAGAACTATTTTCTGGAAGGAGAAAAGAGAAGTAGTAAAAGACATTTAGAAATACAAAAGAGCTGCAGCAAAGAAGAAGAAGAAAAAAAAAAAAAACCCAAAGCATGACACATGTCAGCTGCCAGAGCAAATAAGAACTTTTTCCCCTTCCCCCGAGGCCTTTTGAAACACAGTTTTATGAATATTAACTCGATCAGCTGCCTTATGTTTTGCATTTAGAATATTTCATTCATGAAGTTCATTTGTGTTTCCTTTGTTGTGAAAAAGATCTTGATCTTGCCTGATCTTGTTTTTCAGTTCATTTCCCAGCTGATGAACTGCCTGATCGGCTTCGTCAGCATGGTGTTCTGTGGTCACCTGGGGAAAACAGAGCTGGCGGGGGGAGCCTTAGCAATATCAGTGAGACGTCTTTCTTCTTACAGTTTTTTGCTGCTTGTGTTGTAGCCGTGCCTCTGTTTTCCTCACAATTCATTCTTTTCTTCCTTCTCCCTCAACCTCTTTTCCATATTCAATATGATGCAGCTGATAAACGTCACAGGGATTTCCATTGGCGTTGGCTTGGCCTCAACATGCGACACTTTCATATCCCAGGTATTCAAACCAAAATAAAATGTGTTTAAAATTGAGTCACATTGTGCGTTTGTCACACAGTGTGTCACAGTCACTTTCAGTTTTGACCTTTTCCTTCTTGTTTTTCACCCCTTTTTTTTTAATTTATGCAGACTTATGGAAGTGGTAACTTAAAGCGCGTCGGAGTGATTTTACAAAGAGGAATATTGATCATTTTCTTAGCCTGTTTCCCCTGCTGGGCTATCCTGATTAACACTCAGCCCATTTTACTAGCTGTCAAACAGAATCCAGACGTTGCCAGGTAAAGCTTCCACACTCTCGTCCTCGAAATAACTACGTCGTACCCAAAGCACGCCGTACAAATCGTCATCAGTGCTGCATTACACATGCAAATTTCTTTGCACCTGTTTCATGTTTTCTGTTTCATCCGAAGGGTTGCCCAGCTCTATGTCAAGATCTTCATGCCTGCATTGCCAGTGAGTTCAGCATCCCAAACTAGTTGACTGAATATAGTGTTTACTGAATGAAGTGTGCATCGAAAAGGATGTTTGTTTTCTATAATAACTCAATTTCATCCAATGGATCAAATCCTTCAGGCTGCCTTCATGTACCAGCTGCAAGGGCGATACCTTCAGAATCAGGTGCCTTTAACACTTTAACACAGTAATAACTTTCTCATATTTCTAAATACAAACTGCGCTGTGTGTTGTGGGAGTTTGACAAACCTCTGACGCGCTAATGTTCACGCTTCTTTTCCATTCATGCATCTTGTTTTGGCTGACAGGGCATCATGTGGCCCCAGGTGATCTGCGGAGCCATGGGAAATATCATAAATTTAATAACAAATTACATCTTTCTCAGCGTTCTGGATCTGGGAATTGCGTGAGTGTGGAGTATATTGCACATTTTTATGCTCACTGCCTGAACTTTTTAAATTGCGTTGATCAGATTCTCAGTCAAAGTAAGCTTTTGAGTGCAACAGCTGACAGCTTCTTTGGATGAATAAGTGGCAATGACGAGGCTTTCCTTTGTTTTTGTTGTTTAAAATCGCTTGACGTCTCCAAAGTGGATCTGCAGCTGCCAATGCCATCGCACAGTATTCATTGGCCGTGTTTCTGTGGATTCAGATCAGCTACAGAGGGCTGCATAAAGCCACATGGTGCGGTGAGTTTCAGGATAACATGTATTAAGGCAACATCTTCTCAAAGTTTGTGGTGGTGAACCAAAATGCGCTCTGCAGCAGAATATCTAAAATCTTATTTATCTCTGCAAAATAAGGAATGCAATCCATTTTTTTTTATCTAAAACTTCTTAAATGCCATCATAAATCTTGCAGTTACAAATAATTTCATCTTGGATATAAAATTCTGGGCGCATAATCGACGACAACGAGCCAAACCACTTGAGCGTACCAACATTTATTGAGTGTTAACATTTTGAAATCTGTACTCTGCAAGAACAGAAATAAATCCAAATGAATTTAAAAAATTCCATTAGTGGTCAATAGAGGTGTGACCAGATCTCACGCCACGACATCTCACGAGATTAAAATCATGACGATAGTTCTCGTATAAACGAAAAGCTGTCTCGCGGGCAGAAGCCTATCAGGCTGTGAAGACACACCTAACAAACTTTGCCAAATGTAGATAAAGGAGTAGTTTTTCCAGCAAACACACATTTTTAAGTCCGTCTTTTTGAAGAATTTATTTGCAAATTATGTTGGAAAATATAGTATTTGGCCAATAACAAGTTCATCTCAATATGATATTCATGGAGCCCCAGATTGAGGGAGATTATCAGTGGTCTTGTATGTTTTCCATTTTCTAATAATTGTTCCCTCAGTTGATTTATTCACAATCTGCTTACCAATTGCAGATTGAGTCTTCCCAGCCTGGTGTTGGTCTGCAATTCTGTTTCTGGTGTCCTTTGACAGCTCTTTGGTCTTGGCCATAGTGGCGTTTGGAGCGTGACTGTTTGAGGTTGTGGACAGGCGTCTTTTATGCTGATAATGAGTTCAAGCAGGTGCCATTAATAAAGCAGGTGCCATTAATAAAGGTAACGAGTGGAGGACAGAAGAAGAAGTTACAGCTCTGTGAGAGCCAGAACTCTTGCTTGTTTGTAGGTGACCAAATACTTATTTTCCACCATAATTTGCAAATAAATTCTTTAAAAATCAGGAAATGTGATTTTCTGGACTTTTTTTTTTCCTTTCTCATTCTGTCTGTCATAGTTGAGGTAGGCTATACCTATGATGACCATTTCAGGATTCTCTCATCTTTTTAAGTGGGAGAACTTGCACAATTGGTGGCTGACTAAATACTTTTTTGCCCTGCTGTATTAAAATTAACAGAGCTGGCTCGTTTTCAAACAGCACAATTCATGCAGAAAGAATCAAAGGACTCTTTCTTAGGGAGCTTTGGTAGAGAGGGACCAAAATTCATATTAAAATGCATGGAGTGAAACTGTGGAACCGAATCTCGCTATTCTTCTCGTTTTTTGCGTTCTGTTTTACTCGCTTGTTGCTTTCTTTGTTTTGTGGTTATAGAGGTTTCTGACAGTTTTGGATTATATGATTGGTTAAAAAACATACACAACATGCAAACTGCATAGGGGGACGGATTTAATAAGCTTCTGCTTCCTCATTGTCCAATTCCAGCATTATGTTTTTATTCTCGTTGTCTTCATTGTACTCAATATTTTGTTTTGATTTATTATGTTTGAAATAAAATAAACAGTAATTATTCAAGTATCCCAAATCTGCTCAAGATCCTAACTTTGCCTGTGGTGGAATGTCTCACAATAAACCGCTGGTTCTCAGACTTCGTTTCCCAATACTTGATCGTGAGTTTGGTTAAATTATGTGAGTTTTTTAACTGCCTTCACTCAGTCACTAGCTGGAACTAGTAAAAGTATTATTAAAATTTGAATGAATGAAAAACACATTGTACACCAAAGAGCTCAAAATGTCTTGCTTGTTTGTTTGTTTTTTTTTGTTTTTTTGTTTTTTTTACTTACCCGCTTGATGAGTTCTCAGCTGGTAAAAATAACCCATGAACAACTCACAATGTACCCACTGCACACATTAATACTGAAAAAGGTATGATGTGTATATCATGAAAAAAATAATCCAAGTGCTCATCTTTAGTTAAAAGTGACAGCAGAAGGCTCAGGATTGAAGTTAAGTATTCACTATACTGTAACAATACAATTACCGTAAGTAGTATTTCATGTACTTATAAGGGGATTTAACATATTTATTGTTGCTTGAGAACATTCAGACCCATTAGACTGAAAATGTTTCTGTTTTTCATCGTTTTTAGATGTTTAATGAAGATATCTATCACACTGATCATTGCTTCATAGGATGGTCACTGGACTGCCTGCAGGAGTGGGGTCCCTTCCTCCACCTGGCCATCCCCAGCATGCTGATGTTCTGCCTGGAGTGGTGGCTGTATGATGTTGCGGGGGTCTTGGCGGGCGTCATCAGCGAGACCGAGTTGGCGTCTCAGTCTGTCGCTTGTCAACTGTCGGCGTTTTTGTACATGGTGACCCCTTCACTGGATTCTCTCTTAATGTTGGCTCCGTGCTGCCGCCATGTCTGTTTTGATTTGATGACGCCCTTCCGCAGTTCCCGGTGGGTTTCTTCGCCAGTGCCAGCGTTCGCGTTGGAAACGCTCTCGGTGCTGGAAACACAGAGCTGGCCAAGCTGTCCGCCAGGGTCTCCTTCATCTTTGCATGTATGAATTATGAGACGATGAGCGCACTGTTTAGCGATGCGTGGTTTAAGGTGTTGTCCTGCTTTTCTTAAAACAGCCTGTTTCTTCTGTCCTCTCCAGTTGTTTTCTCGTGTGTCATTGGAGCCTTTGTTCGTGGAACTAAGGATGTAATTGGTTACATTTTCACCTCGGAGAAGTGAGCACAGACCCTGTGTGACAATCATTACTTTGGGCACACCTACCTCGAAGGGAATGTAACACCGAGCAGCTTGCATAATGTGATAACGTCATTTTTTCTGAAACATAACGACTGCATGAAGCGAATGTTTTTTTAAGCTTCCTGTCCGTTTCAATGATTCTTTATCTGTTTGCTTTCAGAGACGTTATACGGAGGGTGGCAGATATCATGGGGCTGTACTGTTTCATTCACATTGTTGAGGCCATTGCGGTGAGAATTTGTTCTGCAGAAAGTGGTTTTATTCACGGTTGCACTTTCAAACCAGATATTCATCAGCTTTTTCTCCAGGGGGTGACGGGAGCCATTGTCAGGGGTGCAGGGAAACAAAAAGTCGGCGCCGTGTGTAGCTTTGTGGGATTTTACATCGTCGGGTTACCCGTTGGAGTCTCTCTGATGTTCCCGGTCGAACTGGGTATCGTAGGTGAGGACACATTTTCAACCCAGTAACGTTTGTTTCATTCACAACACTCATCCTGGTTCAAACTGTGCTGCAGGGTTTTGGATCGGACTTTTGATTTCTGTTTCATCACAAGCAGCTGTTTACATAGCTTACCTGTGTAAATTCAGCTGGAAGAAAGCCACGCTTGAGGTGAGTCACTTAGCAACATCATCTCACAGGAATAACTCCACCAGTCCACATAAAGAGCCCATTAAATGAAAGTGTTCCCAGTTTTTATCTTTTGTTTATCAGGTTTTTGTTCGTTGGTCTCTTAACCCGTACCAAATAATTGTTGAAACACACCGTATTCTGTTGAATCTGTGTTAAATGTCGTATGACTCATCCTGCATCCAGTAGAAGTACATAACCAGCTGAGGCGACTCCAAAGTCAGACATCAGCTCAGAATGCTGGGATTGAATAACACAACTCCAACACAATCAGCTGCTGAAGATGTCAGTCAAATCGGAACATTTCAGGGCTTTCATAGGAAATGTATCGATATGAAAAATTGAATTACCACTTGGACATTTTGTCATTGAGTTCTCAATCTTTCCTATATTATTATCAATTCAACAAATAAAATAATGTTGTAATAACCTTTCTCATATGAAAAAAAAAAATATGTCGCTGGTTTTAATATCTTTGACTAGGCGCTGGAAAGAGCTGGAGTCCAAACTGTGGCGATGAACAATAAAGGTTCCAGTTTTTTTTTCTTCCTTAAATCAGTATACAGGAAGTCATCTTCATCACAGCTGATAATAACTATGTCAGAAAATCTTCCTCACAGCCGTGGACGTGAATGAGGAGTCCAGCAGCCCAGCAGATGAGAGCACGGCGGCGGCGGCGGCGGCGGCGGCGGCGGCGGCGGCGGCGGCGGCGGGAGAACCGGGACAGCAGACGGAAGCCGACGCGGCGCTGTCGCTCAGACAGCTGGTGGTCCGACGTGGACTCACCGCTCTGCTCATGTTCGTCATCCTGGCTGCCGGGGTCTTCGTTAGTGAGATGCTCATCAGAGCGCTGGACTCAGATGGGTGACCGTGCTGAGGTGAACATGCTTAGAGCACAAAATGAGGCTCTGCGAGAAATTCACAGGTTTACAAAATTTAAATCATTTCTCTTTCAAACTTACAAGTCTTTATGTGCATGATCACTTAGCATCTTCGTAGTCATTAGTCATTTTTGGGAAAATCTACCAAGAAACAACACTTGGCCAGTGAAAATCTGACCTGGAAATTTAAAAGAAAAAGGAGTGTATGACAAATAGAAAGCTGCGGTGTGAGATGGGCTCCAATCATAACACCCTCAAAACATATTTTCATCCTGCGATTCCTAGACAGAACGGATTTCACAATAGTTTGATTAAATGCTATATTTAGGTCAAGACGCAGTTGTGGTTGAGTACTTTTATCATCAAAGACGGCTCTCTTCCTGCAGCGGATCTTTCCTCCCTTTGATCTGTGTGGCTAAATTTGATGATAATGAAAGGTCTGTTAGCTCGCGGTGCATCACGCTCGCTGGATGGAGCAACGTCAGACTGAGCAAATCAGCCACCTGTTCCCTCTGCGGGGGCAGATAACTAGCTAACTAACTCAGTCTGTCAGGAAGCAAACAGTTCGCCCTGGTCAGCGGCCAGCAATTAACAGCATATGATGCTATGAGCAACAAGCATATGCCTCATTGAGCCACACACCTGTTACAACAGAGGCTCCGCGCGTTGGAAAGGGAACCTTTTGTGTAGTTTATGCGTCATCTGAAACCTGCTGGCTTGTTATAGCAGCATTTGCTAATTCTGACCATCATCATCACGGTTTCCGATTAATCAGTTTTAGTCACAACGCGTGCGATGAAGGGAATGCTTATTTTCAGACATTTTCAGCTATTTGTGTTCATGCTAAACACAGAAGACGATGGTGCTCTATCCCAATTCACATCAGGCTGTAGTTGAAGAGATGGTTACGATTCGGAAGGTACCCTTTCCCAGTTTACAGACAAGCGCCGTGCTTACCCGCTTTACATTTGCTGAAAATAGAAGAAACATGCAGGAACAAAGAGAGGGATGAAAAGAAACTCGGATGCTACAGTTTGTTTTACTACGGTTTGTTAATAAAATGTTATCATTGCAAATGAAAATGGTAAGTCTGTTTCTCTGAAATGGTGAGGGGAAAATGTTGTGGTTTGTACTCACAAATAGACTTATTCCTTCACAAATAAATGTATCAAGATTGAAGAGCTTAGGGCCCATGCAGACACAAGCAGAACATGCAAACTCAAACCAAGACACCCACCCGTGTCTCCCCACAATGACACAAAAATTAGCACATCATCTCAATAATGTTTTGTTGTAAAACTCTTAAAAGCTCAGATGTTTTTCAAAAGTGAAAGGTTAAAATTGATGAAAGTAAATCTATTGTGTAACACATTGTTTTGAAAAAAAAAAATCACTTTATTCATAAAGTTTAACAGAAGAACATTTCATTTAGTTCAGTCTGATTTGAATTTAGGGGACACTCTGGCTCTCTTCAAGAGTTTTTTTTTTTCCCCCCCTCACAAGTTGCAGAGTAACCACTGCATATTCTGGTTTATTTCCGTAGGTATGAACTTCAAAAGAGCTTTGACGTAAGCAGTATCCATGAAAGTTTCCACTCTGGCCTCTGTGACGCCAATGCAGTCCCAAGTCACTGCAATCGCAGCAGATTGATAGTTGCAGCAGGCATAGAAACTTGCATATTAATTTGTCGTTATTCAACATGTAAATCAGGATTGATTCATGAATGGTTACATCGCCGTCTGCGCTTCAGTCTTGCTCATCAGCGGCGATGCAGCCGGCTCCTCACAGAGACCCTAATCTCAGCTCGCTCACCCCCAGAGACTGCAATCAGTGACATGCTGTGGCATCATTAACAAGTGACGAGCAACTGTGTAGAGGTTTGCTGTCAGTGCTGTTAGACTGGAACTTGTCATCGTGGCTAAAGGAATCTAACATTAACTTCTTGGCTGTGTCGTTATGCACCAGCTTAAATAATGGCTGCAGAGTTTTGCAGACTGCAGGGTGGAGGTAGATCTTGTATCTTATGTTAGTACTAACAGCAGTCTGTTGTAGGCATGAAAGCCTCAACTGATCATTAAAAAAAGCAGACACACACACACACACACACACACACACACACACACCACAGTTTCCCTTTTATCAGAACGTGATATCAGTGATCAAGATGTCATCAGTTCAGTTTGAGAATAGCTGAAGGATTTTTCGGTGTAACAGGTAACCTATTGCTAGACGAGGCACGGTCTTACGTTGTTCATCGGCTGAAGAAGTCGAGTGTGCCAAGAGAAATTCCACGTCACTCCCTCACTTTTCCTGTTTCATGATGAATGCATGAATCCAACAAAGGGGAGCCACAGTCAGTCACCACATAGTCATGGCTTCATCGCTCTGATTAAAGGAAGTAGTCGTGCAAAGACTGGATTTATTTCCGACTTTCCTTTAACAGTAAAATACAGATATCTTATTTGTTTTGTCAAGACTGCTATAGAAAATGTAGCCATTCCAGCCGTGTGACTAATATCAGGGTTAGATGCCTCAGCGGTCATCTGTATTGATTACTGTGCAATCACAGCACATTGCATCGATACTAAATAACTAGTTTATTTAACAATCACTTCTGTCCTGACGAATAACGGGGCTTTGTGAAAATTTCACAGTGTAGCCACACAGGAATGACAAATCACCCGCTCACATGGGTTTCACTCAGCATTACATATATACATGAATATTTTACAGCAGATATTTACAAACTGAAGATAAAACAAGAAAATCATTTTGGATAAGAAACCAAAAAGTCTTTGACTCCGTGGTGTTTGGATCAGGTCAAAAACAGGTGGAAAAATAGCTTTTTTTTAATAGCTTTGCGTGTTTTTCATCAGCTGTGCGGCACTGAGGCGTTTTTTTTTTTTTTTTTTTTTTTTTTTTTTTTTGTCAACACAAGATAAAGCCACCAGATTCTGGTACCATGTAAAATCATATTTTTAGACACTGTGCTTCCACAAAGTCATAAATAATCTGTTTTGAGAGACTGTCCGCACCAATTTGATGTTCACATTCAGGGGTTACACGAGGCTTGAAACGGTTGAGGTCAGGTTGAACAGGGCGAACGTTGTGGGCGTTGAGTCATTCGCCCAGGTCAGGTTGAAAGTGGATCTGGAGTCTGGTGTTGAGTCATTCGCCCAGGTCAGGTTGAAAGTGGATCTGGGCTCTGGTGGCGGGAAAGCAACGTGACAAGCAACACCGACGGCCAGAACGAGAGATGAAATCAGAAGGGTGAGTCCCCGGCGCAAGATCAGCTGACTGACAGAGTGGGGCGCTTTGGGTTTCTTGTTTGGAGTCTTTGCGCTCTGCTCGGCATCCCCGTCTCTCGCCCCTCCTGCGTCAGCGCCGCCGGCTTCGGTCTCATAAACGGCTTTTAGCTCCTTAGCGACAGGACTGTAGCCGTCTGTCGTAGAAGCTCCCTCGCTGGACAGCTGAGCCTTCAGGGGGGAGTGATGTTGTCAGTGAACTTGTTAATTGATCTGCGAGGACACCCTGACTGAACTCCACTCCGTTTATCAACTTACTTTGTCTTCGTTGATGCTGGGCATCACAGCTTCATTCAGCAATAAACTGGTGGGGCGCGTCTGTGTGATCAGATTCTTCTTTCCGGCTCGCCGTTGGGCCTAGCAAAAATAGTGATTTGGGTTTCAATAGGCAAAATGAACAAAAAAAAAAAAAAAAAAATACTGTTAAAGCAGATCTTATTAACACCCAAGTGTCAGTACCAAGAGTCTCCTAGTATTGTCTTTGCTACACCTAAATCCAAACACTGGCCTTAAGCATCTTTACCGCCCCGTTAGGTTCCTGACAGCAAACAACAGCGAAAGCTCAGGCCCCGTCAGCAATGCCTCTAAAGGATTCTCAGGCCGCAACAACCATGATGCACATGGGCTGCTCCGCTGGTGCCTCAAACCCGTGGAGTCTTTGACATTTAGGATCCAGGAAGTCAGATCTCCCACGGAGGATGACTTAGCTGCAGTCTGGAACCTCTGCCTGGATCAAGTCGTTCATGCTCTGTCTCTCGGAACATGGTCAACAAGTGTTTCACAGTTTCTGGGCAAAATAATCCAATCATTTTCTCAGCACATCAGGTTGGGTAGGAGTTTGTCCCAGCAGCACCACACAGTGGTTTAGTGCGGTCATGTAAATGACTCTCAGAAGATGCAGCTGATTTCACCATGCTTTTTGTTCCCCCCCAAAAAATGCAAAGAGTTGGCCTATGGTTGATTTCTCTGGAGTCAGATTAGTTTGAAAAGTCTCAGTTGATCAGATTTTTAAATTGTGCTTAAAATACAATTTTTATTAAGACCATAATGTCTGTAATAAAAAATGACTTTTTTTTTAAGTCATCCTGCTTCAATGAAATACAAATTTCGAAAGAAAGAAGAGAAAATCTCACCTTCACTGTGACTTTTTTCCAGTTGAGTTTAAAGATCAGTCCAATGAAGAAACCCGTCTCAAAGAACACACACATGAAGATGCCCAACCACAGGCCTGTTTAGAGGAACGGAATGACACACACACACACACACACACACACACGCACACACACACACACACACACACACACACACACACACACATTACAGAAGAATGTCAACTGGATCTGCCTTGCATGGACTCATAACAGCAGTAGATTGAGGCAAACACGTGGTTGATTTGTTGATTGGTTCACTTCAGAACTGAACTCTCCGCAACTCTTTCCTAAATAAGCGAACTAATCTTAGACATATTGCACGTCTACAAATTGAAACCCAGACCAGCTGGTGTTAATGGTGGGGCTACGTTAGGGGCCCTTCGGTCACATTTGTTTCCATGAACAGATGGAATGCTTTGAGCAAATTTGTTCATTGGTCACTAAATGAAATATTGACATGCACAAGAACACAGACACTTCGCAAGGTCATAGGATTGAGTGTGTGTGTGTGTGTGTGTGTGTGTGTGTGTGTGTGCGCGTAAGCACTCATGTATGTTCATCAATACATTTGCACTTTGAGTTGACAGCAAAGAACTCTATGTTGGTGGGGGGTAAATGGCAGACTGCAGGGAGAGAAATGAAGTATTCGCTGGTGGTACAGCTGGACCTGTGTGTGTGTGTGTGTGTGTGTGTGTGTGTGTGTGTGTGTGTGTGTGTGTGTGTGTGTGTGTGTGTGTGTGTGTGGGCCTCACTAATGACCCTGGTCCTTAAAACTGAGTCAAGGTCCTTTTTGTCCAACATCTGCAGGAACATTTCAAAAATGCTGTTCACAACAGAATAAGGAAATACTTGATCTCTAACAATAAGTAACTGTAAAATGACTCATGGAGGCAGAAAACACATGTGACAAAGTGATGCAGTCACAGACGGAATCAAACCAGATTTTTCACACGGTGTAGAAGTAAATGTTCTTTTAAAATTACAATGAGTTATGAATTTCCTTTAAGATAAACCGATCAAACCTATGGGAAAATAACAAGACGGCTGCTTGATGTTGTCTTCTCTGAATCAATTTGAGAGTCTGAATCATACAGTAAACATATATCTGTTTACAGGTTTTGGATGGTACTATAACACAAACACAACACACACTGAGTTTACCAGACAACAGCAGCCTGCTCCTCATCGACACTTCGGGATTGGGTTTTGAACCGTCATCAACAGACTAGCTGCAACTTCATACCAGGAGTTCAACAGACTTACGGACAGTTCTCACAAACCGAATTGAACCATGTGTTGCAACTGCATGTTTTAGAGGTTTATGGGAGGTATTGTTCTGGCAGCTTGTACAACAACTGGGAGGCTTGATTTGAAACAAGCCATAATTATAAAGGAATGACATTGCACATTTATAATCTCTCTGAAAGCTGTTACACCATCTGTCTGTCCAGAACAGACATGACGTATGAAACACTCAAATATAAAGATATTCCCGACCATTGCGCAATAGGCCAGACTATGGTGTTGCACATAGGAATAGCAATTAGTGTCAAGAAAAAAAGAGAATTTCACAGTCACCAGTTTGCCTCAGATGTATGATTTTGGGTTGTTGGACGAAACTGAAGCATCCAGAGAATTTCTACTCTCGCAAAAGAAGATCAGGCAAACTCTGCACAAACCTAACCCAGATTTCAAACCAGATAAAAACTCACTGTGAGGCAAGAGCGCTAACCACTACGCCAAAACAGTCGCATGCCATCAACTTCACACAATCAAAAACGGAGGAGTGAGAATTTTCTTAAAATGTAAATTCACTGTAATAAGCCTTGCTTGTTTCAAAGCATTTTTCTCTTTTTTTGCATAAGCATGCTTAGAAAAAGATGAACAACTTACCGATAAGCCTGAGCTTGGCAGTAAACATCAGAGCCATGCCCACTGGCAGGCTAATGCAGTAGTAACACACCAGATTGGAAAAGGCAGCAATTTTCTGCATCCCGGCGCCTACAAGAATTCCTGAGGAAACACACTGAAAAGACACGGTGTGGAAAAAAAAGAAAAGACACTGATTTGACAAAACAAGCTTTGTGTGCGACTGAAGACAAGCAATCGGTGTAAAACAAGACACAAAAATGTGCTCTGCTGTGCAAGAACATACCAGAAGTGCATCAAAGAACTGTAGAAATAAGTAGACTTTGAGGTTTTCTGACACGATTCTCAGAATATTTCTGCAGACACAGAGCGTTACAGCGTCAGAATGAAGTTCTCATAGCATCGGAATGAAAACGTGTTGATCTGAAAATCTCACCCATCAGAAGTAAATATGAGGCCGAGAATGGACCGACTGCTGGCGATGACAATAGCCTGGATCACTGCAAGCAGTCCTACATGATATGAGACACAAAGAGTCCCGCATTATGTATCCCATTGATTCGTGACTCTTTAATGCACAGCGTTCATATTACGCGACACGTTTGCATTCACAAGTACAGTATTATGCACGTGTGTCCTCATACCTGCGAGAACCAGAGCCACTTTGCAGGTGATTTTGGCTCTGTTGGTGTTTCCGGCACCCAGAGCGTTTCCAACGCGCACGCAGGCAGCTGCTTGAATGCCTAAAGGAAACTGCAAGGCCCTCCAATCAGATTCACTTCACCCACAAAAAATGTATGTATTTGATGTGGTAAATGAAAGCTTTTTTGATACCATGTATCCTATGGATCCTATTTCCACCAGTATATGCTGGGCAGCGAGATCTTCAGCCCCAAGTATACCTGATTTGGGAAAGACTCGAGTTCAGAAACACTTACAATATAGAAATACTCAGAACCTGCACAAAGTAATCAGATGAAAAATGCAGAATGAGACAGAATTTATAAGATTATTTTGTAAACTTTTCTATTAATGATAAACTACTGGATTAAAAGTGTTCATATGCAAACACAAAATAACAACACTTCACTTGCTGGAAGACCTGTGTGTCGCAAACTGCAACAGGCCAAACACAGTGTAAGAATTAAAAGTTAACCAAATACAGTATATCAGTGTGGTTTTTATAGCTTTCAGAAAAACTGATTCCTTTTTTAAGTGATGAAATAAATGCTAATGTGCGCAACGCTCACCAGCAAGGAAACTTCCAATCTCCCAGATCCACCATTCAAACCAGACCATGAACAAACTGGGAACGGCCAGCTTCATGTAAGAGCCCCATTCCTGCAGACACTCGGTGGACCAGCCTGCACAAAGTTTAAACACGTCATGTCAGAGTCGACACGAGTGATTCGTTTTGATCTGCGTTTGATGTTTTCAGAGCTCACCGTCCCATGTCTGCTTATGGAGCTTCATACATCTGATGTAGATGAACAAGAGCAGGCAGATGGTGATCTGAGAAAGGCTGCTTGCGATTGCCGACCCACTGCAAACAGACATTTATTTCTTTGTTTACTAAAAAGACGCAGCGGCTGCCACCATTAACGATGATCTTGTGAGTGAAGACGAGGCACATGGGAGGTGTGGGTCAAGACATTCGGGGATGCTAAGTGGTTTCTGTGCCTACTTGCCATCTCTCGACAGTGGCCCGAGTAAATAGAGGAGGAGAGAAAGAGATAGCCTGAACCCAGAGGTCGGATTTGCTAAAACTGAGATTGAAATGTTTGTCCAGCTGGACAAAGATCAACTCCTGTCAGAGCTCTCTTTTTCTTTCTCTGCCCTGTGCTGCCGCCATCTGCTGAGTGAGGCTCAAAAACAATAAACACCACTGCACTCAAAGAACAAGTCATTCTTCCGAGGAGTGGTATCAACTCCTTGGCTCTTTCATCTAAAATCCTGGCCGTGCAGTATTCTCGCCCTCGCTTCTTTCTACATTACAGTCAGGTCCATATAAAAGAAAGAAAGTTAATCAGTTCACAGCTATTGACGCTTAACTCGTGTATTTTATCTGTCGTGCTTCTTAAAGGGTAAGATACCTTATCAAAGAATACAAAGTACAAAAAACATTAAACGGTGAGTGAACTCCCAGGTTCAGTTAGGGAGGCTGATACACTCTCTGTTTTTGAAAATGGGCTTTAAACCCTTCTTTTTAGTAAAGTTTACAGTTGGGGCTGGATCAGGACCTGCACTGAACTCTTCTCTCTATATCACTTGTCATGGTTACTAACCTTTCTCTCTCTCTCTCTCTCTCTCTCTCTCTCTCTCTCTCTCTCTCTCTCTCTCTCTCTCTCTCTCTCTCTCTCTCTCTCTCTCTCTCTCTCTCCCCCTTTCTCCATCTGCAGCAGTGCTGAGTTGAATTGGAGAATCTCCACTCCGACCAGTCGAGGGTCTGGGTCCCGTCCACCTGCTCCAACCACACTTACATGACACCCAGCTGGAAGTGGGTGATCAGGGCGTAGTTGACTCCCACGTTGATGATGTTTGCTGCTGCTGCTGTGTACATCTGAGGCAGGATGATCCCCTGACGAAAGAGACAGACACAGTTAGCAATCCAGTGATTAGAAGTAATATCTTACGTGACTTATTGTCACCCTTCATCAGGTTCTTCAGGTCTACAGGGTTGAAGCAATGTTATAAACTTTAGACATTGAGCTTATGTGGTCTCCATATCGCGTATATGATGTGCATGTTTTCATTTGGCACAATTTTTAAACAATTTGAGGATCAGGCCCTTTAGGAGGCTCGCGTGCAGCAGGATTCAAACCAGCTCACTTCCCTAACCTCTCTGCCACACTGCCCCCTGAAGTTAAGGCAAAAGGTGATGACATTACATCTCTTCAAGGTCTTCAAAATGCATCATATACACACTAAAACCAGCAAAGCTCTCCTTCCTGGCGGTGCAGGGGGTTAAATCCTGACGTTGGCTGTGGGGGTGCCCGGGTCAGAATCCTATTTGCAGCATGCAGAGAATGCAGAGTATGCAGAGAGAAAAAAATGGCTATTCTGCAATGCAAGTTAGGATTACTAGCTGTGGGAGCAGCTCTAAAATGTATAGCGGCCGAATTGGACCATCGTCATCATCATCATCATCATCATCATCACATCAGCAAAAGGGCACCACTGTCCTTTGCTCTAACTTACTTGGTTTTGCAGATAAGCAACCTGTAGCTGGTGCAGGAACATCGCCTGAAGAAAACAAGATATATATGAATGAATGTGCTTCTAATAATTTACTTATTTGCACAAAGATAACTTGGATATTTTAAGCAGCTTTTAGACATATGCAACTTCCCGTTCAACTTCTAAAGAATAGGTTGAGATCACATTTGTTTCGCATTCAAACTAAAACTTTCTTGCAGTCAAATTGTTATTTTAGACTCAAGACAGTTTTTGCATTTATCACACTCACCGGGACAGCTGGGAGAAATGTCATCACGTAAAGATGAGCAATTCTGAGGAGAAGTCAAAATGTATGTTAAATTAAAAAGAAAACACTCCAAGACCCACTTTGTGGTGTGATCGCAATAACTCAATTGTTTTATTCATGCTAAAAAAAGAATGATCAAAGCACACAGTGTAACAATAAAACCATGACATGTTAAGATAATAATATAACTGTGAATTCAAGACGACCAGTATTAGAGGATTTACCTTGCTACTTCATCGTTCTGGCCCATGAGGAGGAGCAGGTTTTGAGCGTTGATGAGAACGGCCCAGCAGGGCAGACACACCAGCAGGAGGATCAGGGAGCTCCTCTGCAGAATGACTCCGACACGTTTCAAGTTTTTACTGCCAAACGTCTGCAAGACAAACGGGCCATCGCAAACCAAAGCTGAGTCTTGGCACGTCTCGCTCGAAAACGAACAAAAGTGCAGGGCGAAGCCGGCGTGTCTACCTGGGAAATGAGTGTGTCGCAGGCCACGGCGAGGCCGTAGCCCGTCGCCGTTGTCGTCACATTGATCGTCTGAAAGGCAAAAGACAAAAGCTACAATTCAATTTCAAATAATTACCTTTCCAGTGTTTGTGTGTTGATATCTTAAAAATGTAAAACTTTCAACACTGTCAAGTTCACCTTGGCATCATTTTTAATTATTATCGTGATGCAAAGATCTCCTAATTCACCAGAAATGTTGGCATCATGTTTTTTAAAGAACTGAATATCAAAAAAATATTAGAGTCAAATATCAAAATCAATCAACGGTGACTTATGTCATGATAAATTCTTTTCTACCTCTCGGAAGTGTTCATGTATGCATTCATCATTTAGAGCATTATATTTAATCGTACTCCTTCTAATCAGAGTCCAGTTCATCATCACGCTAGTCCAGAATGCCACAATCAGACTGCTTTCAGAAAACAACAAAAACTCCCAAAATATTAAAGAGAAAAAAGGTCTGTGTTGGCTCATGTGTAGAAAGTTTAAGATGACACATGCTCAAGAAAATTTCAGCCAAGGCACAATAATCTTACGATCTTCAAAACCCTTTTTTTTGCCCGTCGGACGTCTTTCCCTCCTTGCGCCTTTTTTTGGCAATGTGTACAAAATAAATAAACTCTAAGTTAAACCCTTCAAATACTGTCAGCGAGGGATGACAATCTGAAGTGTGTTGTGTGTACTACCGATGGCAGAGGGAGGAGGAGGGAGTGGTGCGCATCATTTCATCACCCAACCAACACTTCTGATTGGAATACACTCAGACGTCCTGATAACGGTGATGAAACATGTCAAGTGATGGAGGCTGCAGTAGTTTGTGCCGCAACAGAGGTCAGAGAAACTTCTGAAGTGGACTGGAGTAAATTCTTGAAGAAGGGAGTATATACACTGTCTTAAGTTTATTGTATTCCGTTGTGCTCTGTTTAGAAATCAACATATTTAATATTAAGTCAAATTGCCAACGTTGCATAAAGGCTCACCGAGAGTAGCTGCTTTCAGCACCCAACTGTCATCAAAGCAGCGTCAGCTGGAGCAGCAGAGCAGTGAGCAGACAGCGTAGATTTATGCTAACTGTACTACTTTTAATGTTGATTGCACATGTGGGATTGTTGGGTTTTCCTCAGCGAACGCGCCGAAACGATCGTGTTGTGTTCGACACCACATAGATCAAACTGAACTGAATGCAGAATTCATCATACCGCCGAGGCCAGCGCATATCCCGCAAGCTCTTCATTTCCAATGTGGCCACAGAATATGGTTACAACAAATGGCAGGAGAAAGTTCAGGATCCGAGACAGCACCTGAACAAACAAAGACAAAAAAAAAAAAAAAAACCCACAGATGTATGAAGGTCCATCATTTATCACTAGAACCTGAAATCATCGCTGTCAGCTGCTTTCAGATTGCGTTGAAAAGCGGCGTTGTGAAATTACCCTGCACTACTCGAACATAAACACAGCCGTCACGGGACTGAACTGGAAGATATCCTGTGCAGCTCACAACTGCCACCTGATTGCATTGCATTGTTAAAGACCGAATCACCTGACATCTAGATTCATCAGGCATTCTTCAACAAGCAAATACAGCAACAACAAAAAATGGACTTCAGTAACTTTAATTTGGTGCAAAAGCACTACCCCACCAACAATTCACCTTTACCCTACTCACCAGTGGGCCCGTGAGTCGAAGGACATGGTAGAGTTCTTCCCTATAGGCCAGTGGGAGCCAGCGTCTCAGGCAAGCACACTGAGTGAGTTTGGAACTGGCAGCTCTGGCTTCCTCGTCTCCTGCAGCCCCGGCCGCCTTGGCAAGGGAACCGGGCTCCGCACCCTGCAGGGGCTGTGCAGGTTCCGGGAAACTCGGCTTCTCCATTCAAAGACAGGCGAATGAAGAGAGAAAGAGGAGGGAGGAAAAGCTACAGGACGACCGAGGGAGGGGAGAGCGGGCAAGGAGGGAGGGAGGGTGAGGAGGGAGTGGGGCGAGAGGGTAAAAGGGGCTGTAGATGATCGTTAAGAAGTACAGCACATGCTGGTCCTACAAGTTACTTGTCGTGTTGTGTTCGGAGGAAAGCAGAAATAAAAGCCACGGGAGGAAAAAAAAAAAAGGGTTTAAAACTACAAAAAGTCTGTTTGCATCCAAGGGTCAAAGCAGGACTGATAAGTGTTTCCTGATGTAGTCCGAGGTGATCCAGTACATCTGAGTTTTTCTACTGCGAATACACTGATTTAGTCGGTTTATATGGGTCAGTACTTATTTCAATGCTGCTGCGTGGTCCTGAAGGGCTCAGTAATAATCTGATGAGGAATGCCTGTTTACGCAGTGTTCACAGTGAGCTCTGATGGCTTGAAGTCTTCGTTTTTAACTTCTCGTGTTGCTTCATATGGATATTCATTCATCCTGTCTGCCTCCAGGCGTACTTTAACCCTTGCTTTTTATCTCTGGAATTGCCCTCATATAGTTGTCACATAAACAAACATCCAGTACTCTGACCTCTGAGCAAGGTCAAGGGCTTAAATACTGGCCAGAGCCTTTCTGTGTGTGGAGTTTGCATGTTCTTCCCACGTATGCCTGAGTTTCCACCCACAGTCTATAAACATGCACGTAAAGTTAATTGGTGAAGCTAAATTGTCCCTGCAGCTGTGAGTGTGTGTGTGTGAGTGTGTGTGTGTGGTTGTCTGTCTCTGTGCTTGTCCTGTGATGGACCGATGCCCTGTCCAGAGTGTATGTTTCCCTCACACAGTTAGGTTGTTTAAATATTTATTTCTTTTAAAGTTTACAACAAAAAGAAAACAGAAAGAAAAACGTGAACATGCACTATGATCCTCTGTCATTTTTTAAGGCACTAAACCGATTGACTTGAGTTTTACAGAGCGTTTATGAAATAACAATTGCATCCAGGCTTGTTAGTTGCGCAACCGAACAGGAACAGCACCTGCCTGTGAAAGCGCTGCATGCCTCCTGCAACAATTGCAGCTCACCTTTGAACTATCAGTGAAAACCCTGCGCATGCTTTCTCGGAATGCCGCAGACCGAACATCACGTACTGAGTGAAAGACTCCGTGGTTATTGAAGATTTCAGGTTGAATCAAATGGGGAATAAATCCTCTTGTCATATACACACATTTTCTAGGAATAATTGCATATTTTTTTTTATTTTTTCTTTTTGTTTTGAGAGATCTTAATGTGAATGCTGGTTGACACAAGACAGACCAAAAACACTCTCTATTTTAAAATTCACAAGAACATAACATGCCAGGGTGATTCAATAAACCTAAGAAAGGGAGGTTTTTTTTGTTTGTTTGTTTTCATGATTTGCATTTTTTTTTTCTTAAAAAATTTCAGATTTTTTTTTAGATCTGTGCTTCTCTCTAGTGTTTAAGAAAGGAACTTCAGCTGGAAATGTTGAAATGTCCACTCAAGTTCAACAAAGGATCCCCTTCAGACCTGTGTGCCCCACTTCCACACTCATGTTTGTTTGTGTTGTTAAGAAAGAATTGATCCTTTTGTCAGCCTCAAGCCAACAGCATACTTTTGGATCGACATCATTTACACCATAATTTGTGTGCAAACCGTAAAATTGTTTATTCACTTATCCATTAAACTCTACAGTATGATTATAAAATGGGGGCTATAAAGACAAGTTTTACCTTTACATCCACACCCATAAGTTTTAGTACCATTACAATGACTACAACCAATAAAAAAAGTCCTTGTGTGTGCACATTATAAGTGCACATAAAATGGAGGGAAACAGAGGACGCCATAACAGAAGTGGGATGGTGCGATGGGTGTCGACGGGAGTAGATAAATGAAATATGAGAATGGCATTTGGTAACAAGCGCAATAAAGCATCCTGTGAAGTGTATAAGAGCAACTGAAGCTCCTGACAATCCCCCACATCCTCACGTTCACACACAGGGAACGACGTACTTAAAACACACCGGAAAACGAGAGAAGCAAACAACCTCAGGTAAGCAAGTTTTTCTCTATAAATGTAAAATATTTGTAGAAAAAGACACAAATTTACGCGGCACTATAATGTTAGGTCCTTTTTTGTGACTTTTGAAACTATAGTTTTGACAAAATGAGACCATTTGCCACAAGTTGTTTTTTTTTCTTGAGAGATTCATTCTGTTAATGAAATCTCCAAGTTAGTCTTCGTAAATGTTCACTTCAGTTCATGAGGTAATCTTGTAATACCTGTAAGACTCCCACTAGGATATTTACTATATTTTGCAACTTTTGCAAACTTCCAGTGTATGATCTTTCATTTTTGACAATTTATCTCCAAAGCAGCAAAATTAGGAGCATTAACATGTTAACATTATAATATGTTCATTGATTTGGTGGTAAAGCACACGTGGATGGGTGTGCGCTTCTTTTGTTTTGAATGGAAATTAAACTGAGGTGAAAGTTGTATACGGGGCTTTGGTGGCTGGAGTCGATGAAGTGCTACAGAGAACTTATAATACGACACGACTGAAAACATCAACAAAAAATAAGTGCTGCGTAAAACCTTATTCCTTTGAAGCTTTTGCTTCACGGCTCCCCCTGATGAAATCTGCTTTCATTGTTGCAAATTCAGTTGAAAAACCAGTTTCATATTAACATGGTGTGAGTATTTTGTTTGGTTGATGTTTAACTTGTTCAAATTCCAGAGTCGTCTAAAATGAAGGTGATGTGGCGAATCGCTCTTCTCTGTTTACTCTTCTATTGTGCTTCCCAGACTTTAGGTGAGTCCAAACAAAAACATTTTATCTAACATTTCATTTTCAAATGAACTAATCCACACTTCGTGTAGTCTGTTGTTGCTGCTCCATGCCATTCATTCATTAGGATTTCGACTTTTTCCTGTCTTCAGGCATCAAAATCACACCTTTACCAGAGAGTAACGTTGACGGCATCATCAACATTAATGAGGAGGCCGAAGTGTCTCTGGTCTGCGAGCACCAGACCACCTCCGAGACTGAAGACGACGAGCTCGTGTGGCTCAGGAATGGAATGACCGTTCAGCTCAAAGAAGAAAACAGGAATGGAAGGAGCGTCGTGTGCATCTCTCCTGCCATTAGAGCAGACAATGAGGCCACATTCGAGTGTCACCTTCGCAAAAATCGGACACTGGCGGACTCTGTCACCCTGCACGTCAAATGTGAGTCTCTCTAAAGACTGACTTTCACACATCCAGCCGTCGTGGAAGCAGATCATCATCTGACAGGTCAATCATGCTGATGGTACAAATGGTACAAATGGTACAAATTAACAGACAACTGAAAATAAGTTTACAATTTCTTGCTTACAGTTGTTAATTTCTTAACCTCATTTTCAGCAGTTTGCATTTTTAGTTAATCATCTTCTTATATTATTGGAAACTTTCTTTTATTAACATTCTTTTCTAGAACCGGCCGGTTAAAAATATGTTCTGAATTGTTTTTTTTATGAGTTTAAATATAGTAATTTGTACACAACTTACCAGAATTTGTTATTGGCATTCTTTTGTCTGAAGTGGTGTGGACTAAGCATTCGCAGTTTGGATGTAGTTATATTGCTCAATTTAACTGTGACAACCAGGAAAACATGAGTTTACTTAAGAAACTATTTACTCTGCTGTTTTCCAGATGAACCGAAGCTCTCGGGCTCAGAGGACGTCTCAGTCGAGGAGAAAGAAACACTGGTTCTGCGGTGTGACATTCAGGCCAATCCACCGGTGTTATCCGTGGTGTGGACACTCAACGACACCAGAGTGGAACTGACGGCCGGCGGCTTCACTGTGTCCACGGACAGCTTCACCAGCCAGTTAAGAGTTAGCGATGTGAAGGAAAGCATGCACCGGGGAACGTACAAATGCACGGCAGATGGAAAACACAGCAAGACATTCCATGTCACAGTGACAGGTCGGTTTTCATAGTCTTCCTCACGTGTGTCGTTTGATGTTTCATAGCTTGCGTGTTGTGTCCGTGTGAAGGATGATCTGGTCAGGTACGTGTGGTGAGTTAATCATCTTCTACTGATCTGCAGAGAGCACGATGAAGTTCCCGCTGTACCCCATCATAGCAGCTGCGGTGGTGGTGTTCCTCACTCTGCTTCTTGCCTTTGTTTCAAGATTGAAAAAAATCATAGCGGTAAACACACATACAAAAAAAACAACAACAAAAAAAAAAACAATATTAACCATCTACGAGCCAGCAGTCCTGTTAATTCTTTACTTCTCTCTTGGCAGTGCTTCAAGTAAAATGGTCCCACACCGACTGCGGTTCTCTCCTTCGCCAAATGAGACATGCCATGAAGACATCCTTTCTTTCTTTGGTGTTCAAGAGACCATTTATTGTTCTTGGTTTTTAATTTACTGTTTTCTTTGACATGTTTTTAAGAGACCATCTGAAGGTCGATGTCATTCTCGATTAAACCTGAAGCTGGACCGTGCTGTTAACCCTGGCTGATAGATGACTCTGTCTCTTTTTGGGACAGATCACTGGGTTGTTGTTCTTCTCCCTGACTTCAGACTTGCTGCTAAGACTTGTTTCATTGGATGTGTATTCAATACACAGACATGAGATTAGGATCAGACTTATCATCGAGTTCTCTGCTCAACAATCTGTTGTTGTTCATATTTGTATATTTATTTCATCATTATTAATGGTCTGTATTTCTATGAAATCATACAAGTCAACGTTGAGTTTCCAACTTTCCATGGCATGATGCACTCTGACTATTATAATGGAAAACTTGGGCTTTTTAACTTTTTTTTTTTCTTTTTCTGTCAATGCCTATTCATTAAAATAATCCAGACCTAAACGTGTTCACTGTGTTGTGGCACTGCTCTTCAAGGAGAAGAGAGGTCATTGACCGGAAGCAACAAACCATTTTTTGCTATCTTGTTAATGATCTTAGACTTTCCATCAATAAAAAGACTCAAACATTTCAACACTGTGACTCCATGACAAACAGAATAGGCGAGTATCTACAATAAACACTCATAAAAACGGCTGGCTCAGAAACATTGTCTTGGTTTCCAGTTGTCACATTTGCACTGACCTTTAACTCCTGACTCAACGATTCGCTGCAGGCTTGTTAAAAAGATGTTATACATTTACCCTTGGTAACAAAAAGGACACAAACTCTGTGGTTGTTAAGTTCAAGGACTAAGTCTTTGAGTTCCTGCCAACGAAAAAAAAAACACTTAACAGCATCACATAAAATGGTGCAATGCTGAACACAGATGTCATGGATGAGCAAGGATCTATGTGCATTAATGCGGTTTTACTATTTCCGTTAAGAAATTTATTGCGAAACATATCAGTTTTGCTTGCATGGCTTAGTCTCTATAAAACTTTGTGATTGATTTGATGAACACCAACAACTCAGGCTCCAGAATTTTTTTTCTTTCATGTGTTTTAGAAGTGATCTTATGTCTTCAACTGAATAGCTACACAGCTGTTTAGAAGCTCTTCTTTAGGGTTCATAACTAAAACTAACAAATAGCCATTTTTAATAATCTTATCAATAACTGCTTTGTCTGTGGTAATTGTGCTCATTAGGCAGGGAACCAGTTAAATACATTAAAGATGTTTGCAGCAAAAAATGGATATATGTAGTATTAACAGGTGCAGTTGCAGTTGCAGTACAGAGGCCAGTGCCAAATAGTTTCATGAAGCCATGCAATAATTTGAAATAAGACAATTTTATTAAAACAAAACAAATTAACGTGACCAAGGTCTCATCAGAGGGAGAAAAGAAAGAGCCACGTGACAGTCTGTGGTGACATCTGCTGGCTAGTTTGTTTCAAATCAATTCACTTTAATCTGTTTGGAGATCTGTTACGACACAGCAACATTTAAATTTAGACTTTGAAGCTGATTTTATTGTTCTTTTATAACTCTTCGCGAGGAAATGTTTTCACAATTTACGATATCAGAGACATTACAGTCTTATCTTACCTATCAATCTTAGCGTTATCCGATGCAGGGTTGCAGGGAGCTGATCCTAACTGATTGTGGACACATTCAGGGTGATCCATCCCAGCATGCATTGTTTTTGAGCTATGGAAGGAAACAGGAGTAGGACAGAAATTCAAGGTAAACAATAAAAACTTTCCCACATATTTGAAATCAACATTGTTTTTCTGTTTGTCTTTCTTTCTTTTTTCTTATTTGTATTTGTATAACTGCTTGGAAAGGTAATAATGATGTGGTAAAGTACGTAAAAAAACATGAAACACAACAGGATAAAAGAAAAAACAGTTTGCTGATTAAATTGCAGATTAAATCGGTTGAATTGTATAAGTAGGGTAATAAATGCTCAAGCAGATGGATCTTACAGCACAACGGGGCATTAAAAGTTTTTCAATAAATCGAAAATTCAAAAATAAAACATTTAATTTAAAGCGTGTGCGTTATGCGCTATACGACCGTCGCGTGATGACGTCACTGATTACGCTATTGATCCGCGCGTAAAGGGCGTGGCCCCGCGTGCCTTTCCTCCAGCGCCAAATTCAAACAGAAAGAAAGAAAAAAAAGGAAAGCGAGCAACAGGCGGCTCGAACTCGGGCACGACGATTCACACACACGCAAACTTTAAGGTAAGAAACACACACACACACACATCAGATAGTCCGTGTTTAGTTGTACAGACTGAAATACTTTCCGTTGACTCGTTTATGTTGTAAATTATCCGAGCAGCGAGTTGTTCCGTCGCCTGCTCAGCTCGCTATTGTTGTGTTAATGACAAGCAGGGACTTTCTGGCGATCATGTTTGGAAATGTTTTATGGAGAGGCTTTAACATTTCATTGGTGTTTCATTGTTTTTGGAGTAACTGATGTTGTTAAAGAGGCGTATAAGCCTCCTTCCGTCTGATGTTTTTGGGTAACTCTAGCAGGGCAGGGCAGTCTGAGAACTCAATCAAACAAAACCTGCGGAGCTCTCTCTAACATGATTACTGTTGTTACGGGTCATTTTCATCTTTGTTTCTCTTTTCTTATTTCCTCGAGATTGCTAAGTTGTTTACTGTTTTCTGAAACGTAAAATTTGGATATTTTGACTTTAGCATCTTCAAAATACTCAATTTACTGTACATGTTTATGACTCCAATGGTTTTTAAATGTGCATCTGAAAAAGGAGTCAAGAATGTTGATTCACCTGTTAAATGTAAAAACAACGGAGTGAGAGCAACTAGTGAGCTCTACAAAATACAAAGTAAAGAAAAGAAGCAAATTTCCAGCCTGATGGGAGGAAAGAGGTGTCCACCTAATATTTCTTAAACTTGATTTTGTTTAAACATCACCCTACAACAACATCATTAGGCTTACACCAAACTGAAGTTCATTCTGATGTCTGAAAGCAAGCTATGAAACTGGTTTGTGATGCGGTTTGTTTTGTTGCTTTCGCTCAGGTCAGTCCGTATGGCGTCTACAATGATGGATGGGGTTGGTAAAGTGATGGTTGGAGTCTGGCGGGCACACACAGTCCTGGATGAGTCTGATGAGGCAGAAAGCTCCCCGGATGCTCCAGACCGTTTCCGCAAGCTTCGGTCTTCGTCTTCACTCAACTCCCTGCGAATGTCTCTGCGCAAGCGGCTCCCACTGCGCTCTGTGCAGACCAATTCCCTTCCAGAGACTCTGACCGGAGAAACCCCGGAGGAGCAAGCAAAACCCAGCACGGTTCGCAAATTCACTCGCAGTGCCAGGAACTCCATCACTGAAGTTTACCAGGTAGATGAGTTGGTCTGGTTGAGTCTAGAGGTCTTTCCATGTCAAGTGGTTTAATTTGGGTGTGAACATATCTGAATATCAAGTGCCCCTCACCCACTTTTTTCTTTTAAGATTCAAGTGCAGCCATCAATCAATTGTCCCTTTCCACCTTTGTCATCTCCCTTTCTTTTGTTTTGCTCTTTCACTCAGAGGTTCCAGAGGAACAGAGAGTTCACTCGTGAGAATTGTTTGGTAGCGACTCCGGGTCGTGATGGAGAAAATGCTTCTGGTTCCACCTCGTGCACCCCAAAGCGTACACCCGCCCGTGCTACAACACCCAGACGCACTCCCAGATCCACAGCCAGGCCCGGGAGTACTCCGGGATCTAGAAGGAAAAAAACTCCCGAAGCATCTGTGCGTGGAGTGAAAACAGGTGGAGGAAGGAGGCAACTGGTCCGTATGGCTGCATTACGAAGTCCTTTTGCTTCTCCCAACACGCAGAACCAGAGACTGTAAGTGTTTTTATCCTCTAACCTACTGTTAGTTACACATTTGCCTCCATGCTTCATACAGCTTTTGTGTCTAGTGCTTTGGTGCAAGCTTCCTGATATTATTTTCTTTTATTTTTGTGTTTCTTGCATTGGTTTTTTATTTCTGTTTCTGAAAGTGTCTTTTCTGTATTGTGACAGAAAATTTGACCACGATTTGGAGTCAGTTTCCACTGGACTCAGGAAGCTGAAGCATCTGTCAAAGGCCTTTGACGATCTTATTGGCAGAGATGACAGGTGAAGGACTTTTTATATTTAAATTACTTTCAATAAACAATGCTTGTTTTGTATTTTTAGGAGTGAGGCTGCATGCTTTAAAATGAAAAAATAAAGTTTGAAAGACTAAGTTATGTGGGTGAATGAGAGTATTGTGTTAAATTATGAGAGCCTTCATTCCATGATTATTCAGGCATGCTGTGCATAGAGGAGGCAGCAGAGGCACATGACTGCACTCTCTCTCACCCCTCCCACCCCAAGAATCCATATCACTGTTTGTGGGACCCCGGGCTTCCTTCCCCTCCCCTTCCACATTCTTCCCGCTTCTATTTGAAACTGGGTCGGTTTGTGGTATTCTGAAGCGTAGGGAGGAAGAGAGAGAGGGAGACTGCATGGGTGTGGGAATTGGAACCAGATGAAATGACAAAAATGTGCTTTGTTTTTCATTTCACTTCCTGTGTTAACATTCAAAATGATAATGCACTGCCCCCCCCCCCCCAAAAAAAAAGATTCTCTCAAAGAAATTCACAAGAACAGTGACCTTATCTGTTATGTGTGCCACCAGCTGCTCGAAGCACCTTGTGAAACATTGTGGGTAAAATAAACAAATTTCTTTTCCACCAATGGCAGGCGGTTCAACTATTCCCTAATTGGGGAGTAAATCAGAAGGTAAATCCATCTGTCAAAAGTTCTCGAAACATTTGCTTGAACTAATTTTGCAACATGAGAGCACACGGCAGAGCTCACCGAAAGGCTTGCATGGACTGTTTATGAAAGTGAACGACCTTACAATGAACAAACTTTGCTTTCGCAACTGAAAACTGACTGCACCAGTACAGAATGCTCCTCCTCTGCCACACTCACACCTCTCTTTCTTAACAATCTTTCTTCACATATTGACCTTTTCTCTGCTGCCTTATTGTTAGTGTTTACATTATTTTTTTCAAAGAAAATGGAAAAAACTGTTTTGCTTCTAATAAGAAAAAGTGTCAGCTTTGCTGTGATGTTTTTTTACAAATTCCATAAATATTGCAATTGCAACAAACATCAGTGTATTTAGAAATGTATTGTGTGACTTTAAGCATCTAATTATCGTGAGATGCAAGTAAAAGGGAGAAATTTCAAAATTTTGCTTGATAAAGGGTCTTAAAACAAACTTGTTGGCTGCAGTGGACACTTGATTCACTGCTTGTTCCTGTCTTTTAACACTTTGTTTCCACTCATTTGTGATCCCCCTGTCTTCACAGATCCGGTGCGGGGCAACGTTCTGGTGGAGCTGTGATGAGAAAGTTAGACCCCAGCGGTAAACTCTGTCCCTCAAACCTCACGCGTCGAGCCACAAAGCTTTCGGACAGGCTGGAGGGCTGGGCCAACACGGCTGTGAACACTATTCGCAAACCTAACTAAACCACGTGTGTGCGTATGTGTGTGTGTTTATGAAATACAGGACCTTTTGTAGCCATTTATTATTAATGTGGTGTCACTGTTACGTGTACTTTAAGTGTTGTCATGACACAGGGGAGATTGTCACACGGCAGCTTGTCTTCCTTCTTTTTATATCCATGTGGTGCAAATTAGCAGCACCGGTGTGAATCTTGTCTGTTTACATGTTTTGGGTTAGCTAGTTATGGGCATAATATCCTCATTGTAGCAACCAAAGGGATTTCTATATTTTTGATTTATCCGTCATAGCTGCTACAAATGTTTTAGTTACAGACTTAACATACTAATGTTAGATTTTCTCACTGTTAGAATCTATTCTGACGTCTGGTTTTAAAGAGACGCTGCACAGTACCAAAATACTAACACTAAATTCACAGAAGGGGAACTCGGCTCCCTTCACTTTAATGTATGCAACAATGTTACTAACAGCTATGGTTTTATATATGACATTTGATTATACCATATTTAAAGTGTATTTTCTGTGAAAGGGGAGGGTTTTATATGGTTTACTGAAGCAGTGTTTTAATAGGGACTTTACTTGGGATGGTGGCCAACACTTCTAATGGTTTGTGGATGAATCATGAATCCATATTGTTCACATAAATCATCTGGTAATGTGATGGGGAAAGATTTACCGGCTCATTACCAGATGAAGGGCGATGATGATTTAATAAAGTGTAGCGACTGTTAGTTTTTTTACTTCATAGCCTCTGAGGAAGTGAAACACTGCTTTTATGTATCGGTGCCTCCTTTTTTGGGTTTAAAGTGAAAAAGGACATTAAGTCTGGCTGAAAAAAAATACATAATAAAAACTATAAGCTTCAACAGTCTGTGGTTTATATCTTTTTTTCTTCCTGTTGTAAATGAAGTTCTTCAATGGTCATATTTTTCTTACAAAAACATCTAAACTGGTGTTAATGATTATATTGTTCTTGACCAGGGAAATGTTTGGATACAATAAGAAATTAGGAATCAGATGAAAATTAGTCTCCATAATGCACACAATGCAACAACTTACCTTCATTTTGAAAGTCTAGCAGTTTGATTTATTTCAGTGTAGATAGCTCATGATTAAGGGTGGACATTTTGCTGTGCTGGGAGATTATAAATTCACTCATGATTATCAGTCATAACATGCAAAGTCATCCCTAAACTTGACAGATGCAAAGCAGGAACGCTGCTTTTATGAAGAGATGTATTCATTTGGGGCATATTTTAAAATTAGAGCTGACAGTTTCTCATGTGCCTCCCTCAGAAGAGTTGATTTCCCTCTTCTTTTGAGAGAGAAACATTTTTCTCATGTGCTGTTAATAAGTAACCTATACATATCAGTGACTTGACTTGCATAAATGTGAAAAATAACTAACATATGTACAGACTTTTTCCAAAAAAATAGAATATCAAGGAACAACTTATTTCCTTAATTCCATTCATAAAGTTAAACATTAATAGATAATAGATTCAGGGCCCACAATTTACATGCTTTTAAGTATTTATTTGTTTATTTTCACGTAATCTGGCCTTCCAGCACTTAAAACCCACGAAAACAGGAATTCTAAAAATTAGAATGGTGTGGAAGAATCAGTTCACAGGATGCTGTGTCCAAGCATATCAATGGAAAGCCTAGTGGAAGAGCGAAAAGTTCCAGCAAAAGAGATGACCATGGACTTCAGCGCATTATCAAACAGGAGATTCAAGAATCAAGGAGTGGAATCAGGTGGGAGTCACAGCTTCTAAAACCATAACATTCAGATGCATCTGGGAGATGGACTGAAACTGGGCAAGTTCTGGGCCTGAGCCAACGTAAGAAGAGAGAGTCTCAACTGGGCCAAGGAGAAGAAGGACTAGACTGTTGGCCAGTGGCCCAAGGTCCTCTTCTCTGATGAAAGTAAAGTGTGGCTTTCATTCAGGAATCAAGGTCCAAGGGTGTGGAGGAAGACAGGTGAGCTGCTTGAGATCCAGTGTGAAATACCCACGGTCAGTCATGATTTGGGGTGTAATGTCCAGTGCAGGTGTTTTTGAACTCTGCTTTCTTAAATCCAAGGTCACGGCAACAGTGTAACAGAAAGTTATAGAGCACTTCATGATTCCTTCAGCTGAGGATCTACATGGAGATGCAGAAAGGGTCTGGATTATACGAGAGCGTCACCGTGTGGCGTGTTTCCAGCAAAGCTCGTGAAACGCAAAAGAATCTTTCTGTCCCTCGTCGCTTCCTGTAGTGAGTCTCCGCGCGACTGGCCCCGCCTCCCCCTCGGTCTCTCCGGCTTTGTACCCAGAGCTGAAAGCACGCGGCTACCTTCTTCAACACACCGGGGCTGCTTATCATCCCGAAATGGCTCTCCACGTCCCCAAAGCGCCGGGTTTTGCCCAAATGTTAAAGGATGGTGCCAAGGTGAAGTTAAAAACCGCGCGCTGGTGATTCTTGTTACTTGACAGGCGGTGTTTTGTGCCTAGCGTGTTAGCTCATGCTAGCCGCTGAGTTAGCGCTCATTCACAGTCATGTGGGAGAGTTCTAGAAAGCAGCTAGGCCGCTGTGGGCTGCTCCACCCAGGGCTTGTTGTGAGGGGTGGCAGGATACTTTTTTGGAGTTTCAATGTCTGATTTAACGCTTATTCATTCCGCACGTGTCTGTAATGCGTCTGCCGCAGCATTGAGCGGCTGTCAGACTGCAGTCACACCCAGTCACCGTGCACATCATTGAGGATCTGATTGTTCACATCTGCCTGCACCATGATGACTCCTCTGTTTTCGATTTAGCCCATATGCTAATAAATCAATTTACATTATTATACTGTAGAAAATCACATTGCTTTTAACACATATCTGTGAAGAGGAAGCTTTTGAATAAACATTTTCTCGCCCATTACAGCACTATTCAGGGCTTGAGGAAGCAATCTTTCGTAACATCAGAGCATGCAAGGAGCTCTCTCAGACCACACGCACTGCCTATGGGCCTAATGGTGAGTTGACTTGCCCTCCAGATGTGTAGATGATTGTAATTGGATTCTGATTTATTAGATCCATATACATTTTGGTTGAAGAGTCTGCAGTCATCAGCTGTGTCTTTTTTGTGTCTCAGGCATGAACAAAATGGTCATCAACCACTTGGAGAAGCTCTTTGTCACTAATGATGCCGCAACTATCCTCAGAGAGCTTGAGGTGAGAAAGTTGAACGTCTTTATCCGGCTTACTGCCTTAAAGTTGAATTTCTATTGATGGTTTCATTATTTCTTTGTCATTTCTTTGTCTGTTACATAGGTTCAGCATCCCGCCGCCAAAATGATTGTGATGGCGTCTCACATGCAAGAGCAGGAGGTTGGAGATGGCACCAACTTTGTCCTGGTGTTTGCCGGAGCGCTGCTGGAGCTGGCTGAGGAGCTTCTCAGAATGGGCCTGTCTGTGTCCGAGGTAAGCAAAGGATCTCTGCTGCATGCTTTGTGTGTCAATATAACCACCTATAATCATACAAAAAAAGCAATTATCAGAAGCTGTGAGTACTCTCAGATCAACAGGCAGACTAAGTTTGACCCATTTGTTTGATATGTTTCAATTAGTGCATTTAGAATTTATTGAGGTCTGATTGTTATGAGGATCAACTGTAAATATTTTGCTTCAGATATTCTTCAAAGATGAAATATTGTAGAAACATACGGTCTAAAACTCAAATATGGTTCTCCAATTTCTCAGTATTATCTTTGTGTCTTGCTACAGGTGATCGAAGGCTATGAGAAAGCCTGTAAGAAAGCTTTGGAGATCCTGCCAGACTGCGTTTGCTCCTCAGCAAAGAACCTGCACGATGTGAAGGAGGCGGCGTCTCTCATCCGTACAGCGGTGATGAGCAAGCAGTACGGCAACGAAGACTTCCTTGCCAACCTCATCGCACAGGCCTGTGGTCAGTCCAAAGCACCGACACCCACTTTAGCTGTCGCCGAAGATTTTCTGGATATTTATATGAGCTCTATACATTTTTTTCTTTTTTTTTCTTTTCCTCAACCCACCTTGGGCTCCAGTCTCCATCTTCCCAGAATCTGGCAGTTTCAACGTTGACAGCGTGAGAGTGTGCAAGATATTGGTAAGCAGCAAGATTTAGTTTCGTTTGGTTTTTGTTTTTCCCATCCTCGTCTGAGTGCTTCTCTTGGCGTTTCCAGGGGTGTGGGGTGACTGCGTCTTCTATGCTCCACGGCATGGTCTTCAAGAAAGAGGCCGAAGGAGACATCACATCGGTCAAAGACGCCAAGGTGGCTGTCTTCTCCTGCCCCTTCGACTGCATGGTGACAGAGACCAAGGTAAGAAAAAAAAAAACCAAACAAAAAAAAACTTCACTTTCTGTCAGGACTTGCAATTTCTTATTTTTAAGCACATGTTTAAATAACATAACTGAGGTTGCTTCAGTCCTGTCCTGTCTATAGTTGTGGCGTTGTGGAAATGATCCCATGTGCTTTGCAGGGTACAGTGTTGATAAACAATGCACAGGAACTCATGAACTTCAGCAAGGGTGAGGAGGATATGATGGAGGCTCAGGTGAAGGCCATCAAGGAGGCTGGAGCCAACGTGGTGGTTACCGGCGGTAAAGTAGCCGACATGGCGCTGCACTATGCCAACAAATACAAGCTCATGGTGGTCAGGTAAGATCCTCACCAGGTGTGATGGGGATAAGTGTAAATTAGCATGGAAAATGTTGAACTTGATTGAATAATTATTAATAGTGTTTGTTTGAAGAATTATTTTTTTTATTCATAAGTGTCATCTTTCAGGCTCAGTTTTTTTTTTTCCATATTTCAGACTTAACAGCAAGTTTGACCTCCGGAGGTTATGTAAGACTGTGGGAGCTGTAGCCCTACCAAGGATGGTAAGAATAGTCTCAACCCATTGATTTTATTTTTTTTTTTTCCATCACAATTGCTCAAATCAGTATTGTCTGAAATTGATTTGTGTCTTCTCAGACTGCCCCCACTCCTGAGGAGATGGGCCACTGCGATAACGTGTACCTGACAGAGGTGGGAGACACTCAGGTGGTCGTCTTCAAACACGGTAGGCCGCTGTCCAAAATTGGTGTTTTGTTTTTTTTCAAAATCTTTGCTCCATGCAGGTTTCAGACCTAACACACTGCTCGCTTGTTTTCTGTGTTACACAGAGAAAGAAGACGGTGCCATTTCAACAGTAGTGATCAGAGGCTCCACCGACAACCTGATGGACGACATCGAGAGGGCCGTCGATGACGGAGTCAACACCTTCAAGGTCCTGGTCAGGGTAGGTACCAACATCTGGCTAATCTATCTAACTTGAACTGTACATAACTGTCCAATTTTGAGCCACGGATTTAAAAAAATTTTTTCTTTCCCTGTTGTCTTCAGGACAAGCGTCTGGTCCCTGGCGCTGGAGCCACTGAGATCGAGTTGGCCAAAAACATCACCTCATATGGAGAGGTATGCAGATTTGTGTGCATTAACTGAAGTATGAAGCCCTCTACCCTTTGATTTTCGTATTGCAGAAACAAGAAACATAATCCCCTGCTTCCTCCCACTCCGCAGTCTTGCCCCGGCCTGGAGCAGTACGCCATCAAGAAGTTTGCCGAAGCGTTTGAGGCGCTGCCGCGAGCCCTGGCCGAGAACTCTGGAGTGAAGGGGAGCGAGCTCATTTCAAAAATGTATTCTGCGCATCACGAGGGAAACAAGAACATGGGCTTCGACATTGAGGTTTGTTTGTGGTCCAGAGTCATGTAATGTACAATTTCAGGTTCTCTTTCATCTTCAGTTGTGACCTAATACCTTCCTGTTCATATTTGAGCTAAATCACACGATTGCAAGCACCGCAATGCTTATTGTATAAACAAACTTATCATTCAACAATACGTACTTTTGCTTGATATCTTTCATTTAATCTATCTTTGATCACCTGATATGAATAATAATCTGGTGCAGTTTTTTTTAACATCTTTTTATTCCCCTAAATGCAACTCAGCCATTTGCTCAGTGCATTTTGTAACGTGCCTGATTCCATGGAAGGAGTGTGTGTCCGGTTTGGCTGTGACAGCTGGGCTCTCGTGTCGTCCTCAGGGAGACGGCCCCGCTGTGAAGGACATGCTCGAAGCTGGCATCCTGGAGCCGTACCTGGTGAAATACTGGGGCGTCAAAATGGCCACCAACGCTGCCATCACCGTGCTGCGGGTGGATCAGGTGAGTGAACAAACCCCCCCGACGCACAAGGGTCCGCACATCATCAGGAGTACCCTCAAAGCTGCAATTACGGTGCGCACAGCCTTTTTTTTGGATGTCTTCTGACAAGACAGATCAAAGATGTATTCCATCTTTTTGCTCCCTTGTAATGAAAAGCCACCATATGCTGAGGTGTGAGTTTATACGACCGTTTGGCCTCAGCGGTCGAGCAAGCAGCGCTGTGTGAGCGCCCACTGTCCGGTGCTGATGTCGGTGTGTGTTGTATATGCTGTATGTGCGATCCAGATCATCATGGCTAAGGCTGCAGGGGGACCCAAAGCTCCCAAGCAGAGAGGCCATTGGGACAAGGACGATTGGACTGAGGAGCCCGATCATTTTGACACTCATCATTAGAGGGCGCGCACACGTGCACACACCCTCTGTTTAGTAGGTGCTGGAATGAGCTTTAAAGTCAGACCCACTCACAGGACACTGCAGTGAAATGTCGGTTGTTTTGCCTGTCACTACTAACACTGGGTGCCCAACACAACTGGCTGAGAAGAAGAAGTGCCTTATTGATTTTGATTCACCCGTTCACAGGTCTGCTTTTAAGAATAGTGACTGAACCGCCGTCTAAACCTGCACCGAATGGATAACCGTGTGGTGTGACCGCATGCTGCATGGACTCATTGACCTTTTGTTGGAAAAATGAAAAAAATATGTTGCTCAAAAATGTGGAAACCAAATCAGTCCATATACTGCTAGACTTAGTGTTTTTTTGATATCTTGATTTCAAGGAATTTTCTGTAAGTTATATTCACTGAGGTGAAATTATTTGTGTTCACTCAACTTCGCACTGCTTCTATTTTCCATCACGGCTCTTTGTGCAGATGTGTTGCCATGTGGATTCATGAAAATTTCATCACCATATATGCCTTTCTGCTGTATATGTAGGGATTTAAACAAGTCTTGCATAAGACACAGCGCTCAGTTGATGGTGCTGGTAAGATCTGTCCAGATCTGGATTGAATTGTCTGTTTTGTTTTCTATGCAAAATGATTATTTAGCCAACTTGTTGAAGGTTGTCTGAAGTTTCCCATCCGCTGTTGGTTGTCTGGCACGTTTAACCTATTTGTATGAAACTAAATGCCTCCGAGTGTCTCATTAGAAACTTTTTTCTGTTCCTCTCTCTCCAGATCATCATGGCCAAACCAGCAGGGGGACCCAAACCTCCCCAGGGCAAGAAGGACTTTGATGAGGATGACTGAATGTGATGCTCCTTTAACCCTCAGCGCTCCCACATGATTCACAAACCCTTTTTCTACTCGTTTATTTAAAGCTCAACTGTTTTGGTTTATTTTGTAGAACTGACCATTCATTGGTTAAAACAAAACAAACATGTGAAAGTAAAGCATACATATGGGTCTGTTGTCGCTTTTTATGTTCTCGGTCCCAAATAAAAGCACTTGTGCTGTGTCATCTGGTTTGGGATGTTTTATTTAATTTGTAACCTGAACAGTTCTATCCTTTACTTTCAGAGCAGTGTGTGTTTTAATTGATATTTTGATTTCCAGACTGGTTGTTGAGCAAAGCGTTTCCTTCCCACACAGTATAAATTCACCTTTAATGAAGCCTTTCGGGTTTGCTCTCAACATGTTGAAGCAGCAGAAATTATGCATGCATCGGTTTATTTTTAGACGGGTGAATGTAGAGAGCGGTGCGTCACGAGGTGCCCCCTGCACCACGCGCGCGTTCATCCACACATGCATTCGGAGATGCCTTTTTGGATATAAGAAGCACATTATGCAATTGATGCAGTAAATAGAAGAAAGGGTGTTCAGCAGAGCTGATGTCTGCGGCTCTGATTAGGACGGCGAGCAGCAGGGGGAGCTGAGCTCCCGGTAATCGTCTCATTGGACGGCGGCGGTGTGGGCGGATTTGCTGCTGACGTTGCCCACACTCGGGATTAACTTGTTTTTATGTCGCCATATCTGTCACATTTTACACCGGATAGCGTGATCAGCTGGAAAGCTGCTCCGCAACTCGTCGTCCCCCGGCCTTGTTGAAATCGGTCCGCGCGCGAGGCTTTGGCGTGCACGCGGCGTTTTTGCGCGCGGCGCGATGTGAGGAGCCTGGATGAGGAGCGGCCGCCGCACTCGGGTCTCGGTGCTCATGTCCTGCCTCACTAATGGGGGCCGACGGCAGTAAAAACAGGAAGGTGAGTTTGAATGGAGCTCGTGCGTGCTCAGGTGTGACGCACGCGCGGGCTTCCCCCGTTTCCGTTATGATTTTTGCCAGAGTCTTTACTCCGCCTTGTTCCACTGCACGCGTTCATCTGTTTAAGCGAAATAACACGCAACCGATTTGCAGAGTAAGTGATGATAAAGTCAGGACTTGTGTTGGACACTCTTCAAAATCCTCTCCGTTTGTTAACCTGAGTGTTTATGTTATTAACGCCTTTGCTTTGAAGGTGGAGCTGCACGCTTCCTGAAGCGACTCCTAAAATTAAATGGACAAATACACACTTGAAACTCTGATAAATTCAAGGACCACTGTTCGTTTCCGATATGTTTAATTCATTGATTCCAGCCTATACAGTGACTGCAGATGCGTCCCTTGATGTGGCTCAGATGATAATGACATCTTGGATGCTTCACTGCGCACATCTTTGCACCGCAGAGGATCTGATCTGTAGTGCAGCATAGAGGCCCGGGGGGGACGGTTCTGTGACCTACTGACTGCAGATTGGATAGACCAAAGGGTTTTCCTTCTCCTGTTGAGACACAGCTGACAGCAGGAATCAGCTCCGGAGCATTTATGTAGAGATTGCAGATGCTCTTTATCTTGTTGTGCTGTTTCTGTTGAATTGCGTAACCACAGACTTTAAAACAGCAAAGAAACTGTGATTATAAAGCAATGGTTATGTAACATTAAAACACTAAAGCTGGTTTTGTGCAATTGTTTTGTCCTGTAAAATCTTGCATAATTTTGCCGAATGAGTTCAGAACTTCCTAAAGGTCAAGTAAAATTAGAACATCCTGCAAACAGCACCTGATTAAACACTGTTTGTCCAGGCTGGATTAATTCTTTTGAGAGCATCAGAGTTCCCTTTTGTGTCATTGAAACTTCTTTAGAACTGTGGTTACTGACAAGTTTCATGTCAAAATGACTCTGGATGCAACAGAACCATGGCTTTATACCCTAAATTTGCCCGGGGGCCAACTTGGATTTTTTTCTCCCCCGCAGAGGTCATCTGAAGTCCAGGAAGATGAAGCCCTCTCATCTGGCTGGCGCGGCTTCCTCTCGAGCATTGGCTTGTCCATCCCAGCAACCCTGTGTCGCCTGGCCCCACCAGCCCTCCAGCTGGGCCAGCGTCGAATGCTCCAAGGCAAGGCCCCCGAGATCCCAGAGCACGTCCTGCGGCTGGCGGGAGTCGGCCCGGGCAAGCTCAGAGCAGAGTGGAGCCTCCCGGGCTTTATCAGCATGTTCCTGCCGGAGTTCCCCCACAGAACTGTGCCTGGACACGAACACTTCCAGGTAGTCAGAATACGGTAGAATCGTTGAAATAATTTATATAAGACTAGACATTCCTGAGTTTGACTGATTTTGACCTCTTGATGTGGCTTATGGTTAATCTCCTTCTCCCGCTCATCAGGTGCTTGGTTACATTGCCAAAGGTTCATTTGGACCGATTCTGAAAGTGAAGGACAAGACCAAACAGAGGACATACGCCGTTAAAGTGAGTCTTCTCAAACCTGCATTGGCATATTTCTGTTTGACTGTAAACACATGCATGTGTGGTTAAATGATGGCCTTACAAATGTCCGATACTTGAAAGTGTATATGGTGCTCTCAAAGCTCTCAGAATCCACATGGAAAAAGGATTGATGGATTGATTTGACTAATTAAATCATAAATAAAGCTCGTGGATTCAGTTTTCTTATTTCAACTCAGTATTTTCTTATTCTTTTTTTTTGCCATCAGGTTATACCTAAATCAGAGATCCTAAGACTCGGGGTCCTGGACCAATCTAAAGAAGAAGTTATTGTCCAGGTTCGTTCAGCTTGTTTATCATTTCGATAATGTTCGATGTTTTATGAAACATAGATCTGTTTGAAACATCACCTCCAACTGCCCCAGATCCTGAAAACATCAGTGCACCAGAGCTTTCCAAGAAACTTTTCATTCCAGTATTGTATATTTTACTATGAATACAGTTTGCCTTATTCTTCTATTATCGCAGATTTCAATGGTTAAACACAGCAAGGTGTATTTCTTTATGCAGAAGATGTATATGTGTTTGTCTATATCTGCTATTATTAATAATATTAGCTGGTTCAAGTATTCTGAATGTCTATGAACTATTTCCTCAAAAGTGATATCCGTCCCGGCCAGCTTCAGCCTCCATTTTGACGCTTTAAATTCAACCCTCAAAATGTGAGCTCTCTTAGATTTTAACCGAAGAACGAAAGTTTTGACCTTCCTACGATCAAACATCAGAAATGAGAGTTTTCAGGTTGATCTTTGACCTTTGCCCACAGCGACAGGTTCGCCACCCATTTGTCCACGACCTGCAGGACTGCTGGCAGACACAGCGCCATCTCTACATTAGTGAGTCAGACAGCTGCCAGTGCCCCACTTCAACCCAGACCCACTCTCCAAAAACCCCCGTCACGTTACCTTTTCCCACCTAAACACTGGCAGCTTTTTCTAGGATTTACCCACAATCCCCAACCCAACATGTAGAACTTATTGAACCAAAGCGTGACCATGCTTTTACACTGCCGAGAGACTTTATTGAACAACCCCACAACCCCGATCCACCACTCCCTCTGCATCGTGCAGCTGCTTTGCCCTTTTTCCCCTCTCCTCCAGAGCGCTCACCCTGTTTTTCCAAATTAGCCACTGACTCAGAAAATGTGACCCACTTTGTTTGCTTCCCCACCCCCTGTGAGAAGAGAGCGTGTTCGCCCGGAGACCAGATGTTGAACGTTGTCACAGCTCAACAAGAATGCATGTCCCTTTCTAAAGGGAGGCTATGACTGTTCACAGAAACTGTGAATCATCAGTGCATCTCTTAACACATAATGAGAAAGATGATGGAATTGTCTATTGTTCATTAGGACCTAACTGAAATCAGTGTTGACAGTTTTTTTTTTTTTTTTTTTTTTTTTTTTTTTTGCAATAACAACAGGTTTTTAATCATCTTTTTATGGTACATTATGCAACAGTAATTTATGCACATCAGCATCCACGATTCGTCATAAATGATTTATTATTCTAAACACATAAACACCTCATAACCGCAACTTGACAACTTTAAATCTTTAAAATATTTTCATCTGCCTCCAAAGTCAGTTTTCTACAGACAACCCACCTCTCTCCTAGTTTCACCAGTGTGTGTTTCACCTTCCCTCACCTGAGTGTTTGCGTCATAGAAGCAGGTTTTAATGCTGCTTTTACTCCCTCAGTGTGTGACTACTGCAGTACCGGAGACCTCTACACCTACTGGCAGATGATCGGTCAGTTTACAGAAGACACGGTGCGGGTTTTTGCTGCAGAGCTGGGATGTGCACTCGGTGCGTATGCTAGGCAAAGGCCTAATATCTGCCTTCAAAAATCAATGCAAATGTTTCCATTAGCTTTTTTTTTTTTAAATATTGAGTAATTGTTAAAGCAGTGCTGATTAAAATCAGCTAAGCTCTCAGAGGATTTCCCTCAGCAACAAGTAACAACTCTTGTTTTTCACTCCGTCATTAAGAACATTTGGATTTTAAACAACTTTGTTATCTGCATTATGTTATTGTTTTTGTTTATTTGTGTTGTTCACAGAGTTTCTACATAACTTTGGGATCATCCACAGAGATATTAAGGTAAAAATAAATCAAAATTTTCTCATTTTACTTTGATAGTGGTTGATGAAGAAATGTGTTTGTCATTTAAACATTCCTCTATTCAAGCAAAACAGTTAATTTCTCACGTTACCTTCTTTGTGATCTATAAAACATCTATGTTTTTATGGATGTGTTTAGTATTAAATAATATGTATTTTAGGAAATAGAACTCTTTTTATAAATACAGCTTAAGTATAGTTGATCGTGCATTTACAGACTCCACTTTCCTTTTGTAGTCCTCTTTATGATGTTGTGCATCGAATGATAATTTATAAGCATTTTGTAGTTTAGTATAAAACCCCGGGTTAATAAAATGTGCTTTAGCATTCTGTTCAGAGGTGAATGACTTTTCAGTGTATTTCAGTCTTTTATTTACTCTTTTTCTGCAGATGGAAAACATACTTCTCACAGACAATGGTGAGTGAAAGCATGTCCCCAGCAGAGAGCAGCATAGCTCCAACTTCCAAAGAGCTTCACTGATTACATGAATGCCCTGAGTAGGAAACGTTATAGTACTTAAACATTAGACTCAGTGACAACTGCATCAGACTTTGGCCCATGGGCCTTGCTTTTCATGTTTCATATTTTCAATTTTTTGTGTTTTGAGTGAAAATATGTTTATACCGTTTGAGGATAAGCAAGATTTGATTTTTATTCTGCTGTGTCTTGCCTGTGCTGTAGAAACTGACAATAAAGCTCACTTTTTTTTAAAACCAGGACACCTCCGATTAGCTGACTTTGGTTTGTCCCGCCGCCTCGAGAGAGGAGGAAGAGCCTTCACCATTTGTGGAACAATCCAATATATGGGTGAGGAAAACATCCATTCTTCTCTACAGTTGATGGAATGAAGTTTATTTCTGATCGTGACACACATATTATCTTCTCTGTGCTCTGCAGCCCCCGAGGTTCTGAGTGGAGGACCTTATAACCATGCCGCTGACTGGTGGTCTCTTGGAATTCTTCTATTCTCATTGGTTAATGGGAAGGTGAGATCGGAAACACTTGTGGAGATGCATGGCACATCATCGCACCATTATATATGATGAATTCACATTCTTCCAACTCTCCTCAGTTCCCTGTGCCTCCAGAGCCAGACCACTGCAGTATGCTGCGGAGAGTCAGGAGTTTTCCGTATGAAATGCCCCTCAGCTTCACACCCCCCTTTGCCTTGCTAATAACTGAGGTAATTCCATCAAGAGTAATCACGCAACTGAGATGACGAGGAAATGTTTTACATGAGAAAGTAACTACTAAATCTGAAACCTTTTTTAAATGTGAAATTAAACGTCCTTTATCTGTCCGTATAGCTTTTATGCAAGACTCCCTCACGCCGCTTGAGGACCCTCGATCGGTTCAAACGACAAACTTTCTTCTTTGGAACAACCTTTGACCTCTCCCTAATGCAGCGTCAGCCAGTCGAGGTAACTTCTGAAGTCTCCTGTCCAGCTACACACCAAGCAGATTATTCAGGGATTATTGTAGGGAGGAACAAAGTGTCTTGATATTTATCACTGTGGCTCGGCAGGTGATTCTGGAGCTGAGAGAGAGGCCGGACCGAGCTGCCAAAGCTCGACGGGGCCTCACGCTGTCTCTGCAGCCTCTCAAAGGCTTTGATTACGACGCCCTCCTCAGCCCTCCAGCCACACCCGACACCCAACTGGATCCAGAGGCGCACCATTGCACTGCTGCACCGTTTCCAGGACCAGCATTTCCACCGCAGCCCGCTCAGGAAAAAGGTCCACGCAGAGAAGTGTTTGTGTAAAATCTTCTTTGAGTTTACAGGTTGGTCACTGAACCAATAAATCTGAAGCATCCTTGTCTTACTTAGTAAATAACTGACCTCATGAAACTGAAAGAACAGGTTCAAGAAATCAGTAAATTTAAACTGAAAACAGCACAGCACTCCCACACATATTTACTAATTATTTTCTATTAATCAATGTGTTTAAGACATTTTGTTTTCATTTGCTCATTTGCCTTTTTAATTCGAGCACCTTGCCAAGACTCTTTGCTTCAACCATTGTGCGAGAACAATTGAGCTTAAGTAAACCCAAATTTTACCTTGAAAATAGTATACAAACGCTATCACGTTCAACCCATGTAGAAACTCACAGTTGTTTATCACAATTCACAGTATATTTCCTTCAACATCCAGTAGAAATCTCAAATCAAACCCTTCAGCAACATGAGTGGATTCCAACATTCTGCCTTTAACGTCTCGCTGGTGATCAAACTCTGCTGGCAAAAGCAACCGACGTGTTGTCTTTTTGTGTTGTCTTTTAACTTTATCTGCACCACACCCTTTTATTCATGCTGTGATTGACTTTTTCCCCTAACCTTAAACCTCAAGCTGCCTGAATTATGTAGCGGCAGAAAGTTTTTTTTCCCACTGCAAGTCAGTCAAACATTGCAACACCAAACTGAGATGTGTCCGCCTTCAGCATCTCATTTAACTTTGTCATTTGTAAGCAGTGACTTAGGGGAACACTTGCTGTTTTTCTCCATTCAGCCTTGATTTTTACTCCATGTCAGTACCCAGCTGTACACATTTGAACTGGGACAGTGTGTATGACCAACAGTATTGTTTACCCCAGTTAACATTTTTATAGATACAGGGCTTTTTTCTATTGTGAAAGGGTGTCATAGGTTCAGGAAGCAATCACACCCTCATGCACTTCTCTGATCATTGTATTGTTTTAGGCTGTTAGTTGTAAATCTGTGTACCCATAACGCCTCACACCTGTTATCCTGAGCTTGCTTTTTTTGTCACAGAGATGCTTATGTATATAGTCCTCTTTATAAAGTTTATAAAAAAAATATTTTGCAAGCTATTTGATGTTATATGTTCTGTCACCTTGTATTTTTGTAACTGCCATGTGACACAGATTGAATATTAAACTTATACCATACAATGCCCTGCTCGTTTGATTTATCAGGTAGTTTTGGATTTATCAGTGAGTGAAAAGAAACTAATTTTTTCACATCCCCTGTCTGCCATTTTGTTCCTCCCAAACATCCTGTGGTTTATTATGAAATGACATTGTGCACTATACACTAAATTCAATATTTGATTTATCATGAAAGGACACTTTGTACCGCATGCTGTACTCAATAATTGTGTGTTGAGCTACTTGTTCTTTACTTACATGCATCCATGTGATGACATAATGTTGCGCAGTGGAGCTCCAGAGTGGGCTGGGCTGAGCCTCCCCCATGGGGGGTGCCAGACAGGCTGGGTGTGGCGTACCAGGGAAAATCTGGGGGTGAGGGCGATGCCTTTTTCCAACAGAGGTTTCTAAGAATAAACCCAGATGGAAAGGAAAAAAGAAGAAGTTAAGCTGTTTATAGAAGATGATAAATCAAGATTTTAAATAAAGTTTTAGTTTTTGATAAACAATGAGAGGGAGTATGTGTGAAGGGTTTCTTCTTCCTGCATTTTAAGAACCCAGGTAAATCATTGCACTGGCTGCCTCTGTGCCAAAAGATTGCCTTCAAAACTTAACTTCTTGTTGATAAAGCTTTGAATGATCTGCAGCCTAAATAAATCTGAGATTTACCTGTACAATATGAAACACCTTTGAGGTTACGTCTTTTAGAATCAGGAGAAACAAGGTGAAGTGGCATTTAGTGATGCTCTTCAACTGTAGAACAAACTTTCCTGAACACCTGAGGATTGCTGAAACTTTTTTTAATTATCATTCCTTTGAAACACTATTATTTGCATAGACCTTCCATTACATGTAGGATTTAACTTATTTTACGATATTTATCTTAATAAAGCTTTTACCTTATTTATTTCCCAAATGTATTCTCTTTCATTGTAATATTTGTCATTTTAATCTCTTAGGATTCTGTGTTTTAATGTATTTCCTTTACTTCCATGTAAAGCACTGTGCTCGATGCTACTGCATGAAAATAAATTCGCCTGTACTTTCTCACAGCTATGATCAATAATTCAAGCATTTCAATGTCGACTCAACACCACAATAGTGGATATTCCTCTGAAATGTGATCTGCAGTTTGCAGTCACATGAAGGTTCGCACCAGAAGGTTACATTCCACGAAAAGTTGCAGAATCACTGTGCTTTGCTCCATTAGCGTCGAGACAGCGTGATTACGTCATCTGACGCAGAGTGAACTCCCCGCCCCCTCCAGTAGGCTTTGTAAAGGGTCACGTTGCGCTGCAGCAGTGAAACAGGAGACCGCTCAGCATCCTCCCGGCTCGCAGCTCACCTGCTCTCAGTCTACTCTGTCTACTCCGACGTCCACCCGCAGGTAAGAAGAAAAACCTCCCCCCAACAGTATTACAGGTTAGGGTTCTCTGCTTCTACTGAAAATAATGATGATGAGAATGTGATGCTGATAATCTGAAGCTAACTGATTCTTCCCACCCAGTTAGCTATTATTTGATTGCTAAAGTTGTGTCGTAATAAATCTCTGTTATAGTGTACTAAAATGTAAAAATATTAAACCCTTTTCTGTTCAGAAAAGTCTCTAAAAGATGTGCAATTTTCTCGTCCTACGCAGCAGGGGAGGGTTCAGTAACGATGACCTTCACGGATGGAAGTGGGGTAGAGAAACGAGCCTGTTGCGCCCGCTTTCACTATAATTCAGTTGACGGTTGATTTTCCGTTGATTTCACACGACGAAGCGGTGATTCCGTGCGTCGCTCACGTGCTCGTGAGGCGTCAGCGGCTGGTGATGAAGAGGCGTCGTGCTCGCGAGCTCGAGCCCCGTCGGGGTGTATCTGTGCTGGAGCACGTAGACCTCTGATGTGATGCGTTGCGATGGGGGCGGGGCAGCCTCGAGACGCACGATGCAACAAATTCATTCAGCTAAAGAACGTCTCCACCAAACTAAATACATACAAGCTAACGCGTTTTCGCAGGTTTAATATATAATGGATGTTTTTAATTTAGTGTTCTCATTTCGGTAAAGCTATAATCATTGATTCACGAGTGATTGATGGAAAATCGATCGGCAATAAATCAGATTGTGGTTTAGCCATTGACTGTAGCTCATTTGAGAGCACATTGACGCAGTTCATCGGCTGCAACGTAATAAAACCCATTTTGAAAATTATGAGAATTTAAGCTGTTGGGAAGAGTAATGGAAATGTTTGGCGCTGTAATCCTGTTTTTCTCTGAACTAAATGAAACGTTATTTATGATCGACATGTCAAATCTCTGTTTTAAGCTGACAATGGTTGGGAGTGTCATCTGCACATTTTCATGAGTGTCAACTTCCTTTGAACTGTAATGCATGTGCAGCCTTGACATCTGCTGCTTCATCAGCGAGCTGCATGGGCAACAGTGCTCCTGCATGCACGGCTGCATCCAGGCCTGAAGATAGAAGCAGTCCGAGTACAGGAGCGTGCGTCAGTGCGAAGGCCTGCAGTCCCTCTGGTAATGAGATGCAGCGCAGCAAGCAGGCTTCTTAACTCTTGGGTGTAGTGCTGCCCCAAAAGAGTCATTTTGCACCTGCTGAAGCTTGTGCAGCTTGCAATGTAGAGAACCAACCAGGTAAATGGTATGACGATGCAAAAAAAGAAAAAAAAAAAATCTCCTTATTTCGCAGACACCTCCTCACCCATCTCTCCTATTACCATAACATTAATTATCAATTAGTGGCACCAGCCAGAGTTTAGGTGGATACTCAGTCCCTGCCTGCAGCCTTGTATACATTAGGCACTAGAGTATGCAAGCTTTGAATATATTTTAGTGTATTGCTTGCTTCAAGTCATGTTTGTGTTTTCTGTATCAAGTAAATCTGGGTGCAAGAAATGTCAGGCAATTTGCCCATCTTGTTTCTGTGGGTCTGCTCCACAGTGTGATCACCGTGGGCGGTAGTCACGCATGTTTTAAGGGGTTCTGAGTGACGCAGTTGGGAGTAGGCTGATAGATCTTGATGTCGCAGTGCAGAAGTGGTGTTGGCCTTCTATTGACTGACCAATGAGCAACAGGCGGAAGTGAAAATCAATGGGAAACAATATGAAGACAAAATTTAAGACAAACCTATAATTGTTGACATTCGAGTTACAGTGGATACCATACCAATTTCACTGAAACAGAATGTTTTCTCTTGAGGATCAATGCAAAGGTGCACATGTCAGAGTATGCAGTGATGTCCTTGTTCACAAGGTGCACTGCGAAGAGAATAAAATACCCTCATCACTACTATTGACACTGTCGTGATGCATAACATATGGAAGATATATTGCTGAAATGACCTGCAATAGGCAGAGGAAGACATAATTTATTAGGTTAACAGAGTACCACCTTGTTGCAAAAAAAGTTCATGTTAGCTGAATGTCCCAGCAATGATGCAATGTTTCTTTTTTTTTGGGATCTGGTGTGTGCAGTGCGGACAAAGTCAAAGAAAGAGAATTTTGCTCCTAATTGTTAGTAACTAGGCCATATCAGAGGGAAAAAATTCGAGTGACCTGTTGGGACAGCAGTTTGTAGAGGTATAAAGCTTTGCTGAAGCTTCTCATGCCCTTCGTCAGGTCAAGCACTAAATTAAGAATCAAGTGTTTGGCCCATCTCGGTGAATATGCAGTCCTTGCAGTTTAATTTTAGAACGCACTTGATTTTTATTGGCAGATTCAAGTTCAGCCTTCATACAGATGATCAAACTTCCATTTGGTGCTGTTATGGGTGCATAATGATCAACAGCCCAGCATTTGTCACGTCTGCCAGGCTCTGTCCTGCAGCACATCATTAATATCTGCATGTGAGATACAAACTAGAGGTCGGTGTTGTTGTTTTAATGTTCCCCCTGTGGATAGAGAACATTTCCTGGAGACACTGAAGAGCAGGCATGAAAATGGAAAAACACTAATCTAACCATCCTTTCAGAGTGTCTGTTGGAGGCTTCCCGTGTGATATTCACTGATGCCAGTTGTCTTCCAGCTAGGTCTGCACAATTAATCGAATTTTGATCATGATCACGATTTTGGCTGCTGCGATTAAATTTAGATGATCGTCGCGATTTTTAAATTGAAAAAACGGGCTCTGTTGCGTGTCAAATCAAGCACTTTTTTAATCCAACAATCAGCCAACCACCAGGGGGCGACCTGAGCCGTGTAGCTCCTGCTGCCTTCAGGGACACTCCGTAAAAGTAGCTGCTGATGGACGCCACTGCGGTGTATCAGTCAGCTGTTAGCTTAGCTGTTAGCCACCGATGAACTAGCTGGCTTTGAACGATTCCTTCATGCTCAAACATCAGTCGATGGAACGCATCTCAACTTCTGTACCGGTGGAAAGAAGATGTAAACGCTGAGCGTCTCGGACAGAACGGGAAAAGCTGTTATTGACGGACAGTTCAGGATGTCAGCGGCGTAGCAGCGGCTTGGAGAGAAAGAGGGAATCATTGTTCTGGTAGGTTTCATTTCTGGGTTTAGCGTGGCTGTTTACTGTTCTCTTGTTGTTTTATCTTCATCTTGTTGTTCAGTGATCATCGTGTTGCTCTCAGGGGTTAGAATGCAGCAAGTGACGGTCGCTCAGCTGTGAGGCGTTCAGGTTCCAAAGTCATAATCCGGCTCTTTTCAGAACAGAGGTCTGGTCAAACGTTTGTAAAAACTCACAGTCGGTGCGTCTATATGTTCGTTTCTAAGGGAAAGCGATCGTTCACAACATTGACATGGTTCTAAATAGTTGTTTAGATTCTAATTAAAACATCTTCAATTATGTGCGCATGCACACCTGACTTCGCTGAAGTGCTGAAGACGCACATCTTCAATTTGACACTTGTTTGTTTAAAAAAAAAAAGTGCAATAAAAAGGTATGTTTTACATAACATAATGAATAATCGTGATGAATAATCGTGATTACAATATTGACAAAAATAATCGTGATTATCATTTTGGCCTTAATCGTGCAGCCCTACTTCCAGCATATTTCTGATGGGTGTAAAAACTGAATGTCTTCTAACTGTGAAACTCTTCACAGTATTAAAGCAAACGAGTCAAACCTGCTGTGGTCATTTTAATCAACCGCAAGTCATTCATGAAAACCGGTCATGCTTGATTCTGTTAACTGAATGTTGCGTGCAAACAGTTTATTATGGTGCTTGTGTAATATCAGCATCATAACTAGGTCCATGTTCTTTTTTTGTAACTTTGCAATGTGCTTAGCTGATTGTTGCATAAAACGTTTCTTTTTGTGTTTCACAAGATTTCACAATGTTTTTTCCAGCATAAACTTCCACATGTGGAAAGTCAACGTACTTGTAGTATTAAAGCATGCAGGTCCCATACAAAAGATTGCAGATATTTGCTGAGCATGATCTTTTTGGTATGGCTGACGGTGGAGGCGAACTGAACACACACAAGCACAGTGAAGTCCCAGACATCTCGCGTGGGCTTTAAGTTTGGCCTTTATCAAGTGTAAATACTCCTCTCTGTTCACTGGAGAGTTGGCACGTAGTTGAAACTCGTGAACTCACTGTTGTCCTCGTGAGACGCATTATACCCTGCTGGCCTGACCCTGTTGAATTTCACCTGTGCTAAAATGTGGGAATTAGCACTGAGGCGTGGTGGTGTTGTGTTAACTGCACTCTGTTGGCATTGGGAGGCGTGCATGTTCTCCAACGGTTTGTTATCTCACAGCTTTAAGCTGGGGATTAACCCAGAGGATACACACAGTGTCCGGCCATAGCAAACTAGCCACAGACGGGAATCCACTTGTCCTCTGAGTCTATTGTTGAGCTGTGACCTCTTTATTTTAAGAGATTTATAGATTACAGTTGGTGTGTTCTGCAGCGTTTAAACAATTCACTCTTGTTTAGTTCAAAGTAATTTTATTTTGGAACATTGATGTGTTCGTATGTTTTCTTTGTTGTCCATTCAGTAAGGCTGTATGCAGCACAGGCCTTTGTGTGGCTTGCCTCATGGCCTCTAAAGCTGACCCCATAGCTTCCACCCATCGAACTGCTTCATCTATAGCCGATCCATTATTGTGGCACATAACAGAGTGCTTTAGATGCTGCGAACAAAAGCCTGTGAGAAGTGACGTGGCTTGGCGAGAGCGGTGCAGTCAACCAGAAGGACAAATCACAGCTTGTTCCCGTGCACGCTCCACATTCGTGGGCGTGATGTGTTTTCGGGATGTGTGGGAGTGGGAGCTTGCAAATCCTGTGTATGCTCATCTTGTGTGCACGCAGACGAAATGATTTATAGCCGCTGTGCTGCACCAGTTAGCCACACTTTGTGGTTAAAAACATGAGAACAAGTAATGCATCGGTCAAAGCCAAAGTAGAAGGTGTTTATATGTGCAGTTCAGTAAAAGGGGGGGTATACTGACATCTGGGAGAAAAAGAGAAGGCGGAGTGTTGCTGAGGAGAGAGAAACGAGCCGCACAGCATCCAGTCCTGCAGCTATAATGAGCGCTGCCAATGGAGTCTATAGGAGAGCTGTTGCGTAATCTTCTGTGGCTCGGGAGGGGAGGGGAGGGCTTATGTAACTGCTTATTTACGGCAGAGCGAGGAAAAGGGACAGGGTGATCTGCTCTGGAGCTTGCGTGCGGTTCAGCATGTCATGAAGACGTGGATGCTGCCACCAAACGGTTTCTGTGTGACTGACACCATACTATACCAAAGATGGTTCTAATCCTGCACAAGCCCTTACCGGGTATGAGGAAGGTTGTTTTTTTTTTTTTAGTTACACAATGAACTATTGTACTGAACATAAACAGCAAATCTTCCTCATTTTCTCTGAGGAAGAAGGAAGTAATTCCTCTCCTTAGTTTACCCCCCCCCCCCCCCCCCCCCCCCCCCCCCACATCTGATATGCATGCTGCGTCCTTGCATTGTGACTTTTAGGTCATGCAGGTGGTTTTGTGTTTTCGCTCCTCCTCCTTTCCCCCACTGAGCCGAACCCATTGCTGTTGTTAGGTAGCCATGTTGCATAAACAATAGAAGGACTCTCAGGGTGAGGCCAGGACTGGGCGTTCGTCCAGGTCGACACACAATGAAACACTGTGGCCCTCTCTCTCTCTCTCTCTTTCAGCCATCATGACTCACCAGTACCCCGCTCTGACTCCTGAGCAGAAGAAGGACCTGCAGGACATCGCTCTGAGGATAGTGGCTCCAGGGAAAGGCATCCTTGCAGCTGATGAGTCCACCGGTATGTGTGTGTGACAACATGGGATTATTTATCCCCAAAGGATGTCAGTTATAAACCTCAATATCATTATATTCCATATCACGAACATTATATGGAATATTCCTCAGTATCTTAGAATTCTTGTGTGATGTGAATCTATATTCCCATTATTGAATAAATCATCTTCAGTCAGCACGATGCACATGTCTTTTAACATAAATATGGTTTTATCTGTGACATTGCAAAGTGATTAATAAATTACCCAATTTCCCAAATGAAATCCTTATGTTTTGTTTCAGAATGTCACAATGGTGTGGCTCAAATATTTCATTATAATAATTATTAAAAAAGGAAACATCAAACTCTCCATTCAGAAATGTCTCCACAGTAAGGCAACCTGAGAAACGATGTAATTAAATTGTTGGTAAAATAATCTTCTGGACTAATTAAAGTGATCATTTAAATGTTTCTTTTCACAGTATTAATTCATATTACAGTAATTCCTCTCATATTTAAAGTAAAGTAATAAGATGAATCCATAATGAAAACGTCCATTTTGATTTATTCCCGTGTGACAGCAGAGAGTGAGAAATTGACTTTCAAATGGAAGAAACGCCAATAACCACTTTAAAGCAGCTGACATTAAACACATAACTAATGTTTCTATTAAAAATGAAAAGCAGCATCTTAACCTCTATTTGAACACGGTTCATTTTGTACACATGAGTGAATTCTTGGTGTGAACGGCGCATCTGCCTTTCGTCTCCAGGGAGCATGGCCAAGCGCTTGAACCCCATTGGGGTTGAGAACACAGAGGAGAACCGGCGCCGCTACCGCCAGCTGCTCTTCACCGCCGACCAGCGCATCGACAACTGCATCGGCGGAGTCATCTTCTTCCACGAAACCCTCTACCAGAACACAGACGACGGCACTAACTTTGCCAAGCTCATCAAGGACCGCGGCATCGTTGTGGGCATCAAGGTACAAAATGTCCAAGTTCCGCCAATACTAGAATGTCTGTGATGAGGGAAAAATAGATTTCAGTAAGATTTGAATTCATTTAGTCATCTCTCTGATTGATAACTTGCAACAGCGTTTTGTGTCATCTGCTCACGTAACCTGTGCTGCACTGTCAAGTCTTTTTAAAATAACTTTGACATTTTGCCAAGTAAAACTATAAACTACCCCAAAACAATAACCTAATGTCAGCATGTTTAGATAAACAGAGCCGCTCACCCGGAACGGCAGAGCAGGTTTTGAGGATAAACTGGGCTAAAGGTTGTTCATTCAGGAAGCGTGAAGTCAGCGAAAAGCCAACTGCTTTGTCACATTTGTCCTGTTTTCTCTCCTCACAGGTCGACAAGGGTGTCGTGCCCCTGGCCGGGACAAATGGAGAGACCACCACTCAGGGTAGGAAGCACGTGAAACACACTCTGAAACAGATCAGGTTCAGCTTTGATCAACACCAAATGTCCAATCATTCCAAAAACCTTGATGGATCGTATTCCTCTGTGTTTTTACCATGCGTAGGCCTGGACGGGCTGTCTGAGCGCTGCGCGCAGTACAAGAAGGACGGCGCCGACTTCGCCAAGTGGCGCTGTGTGCTGAAGATCAGCGAGACCACTCCATCCGAGCTGGCCATCTTTGAGAACGCTAATGTCCTGGCGCGATATGCCAGCATCTGCCAGCAGGTTGGTGTGACATTACAGAGACTTCCATTATATCTAACTTATCTCTAAAATTAGAGGTTTTATTTTAATATTTTCTTTCCTGTCTCTTAGAATGGAATTGTACCAATTGTGGAGCCTGAGATCCTTCCCGATGGTGACCATGACCTGAAGCGTTGCCAGTACGTCACTGAGAAGGTACTGCAGTCATACGTTTAACTGAAATCACAATGTCAACCCCATAGATTTTACAGTTTTCAAAGTTAGCTCTTGCTTCCAAAGTTGTGACTCCTGCACCTCTCCATCTGCTGCCCCCAGGTCCTAGCTGCAGTTTACAAGGCTCTGTCAGATCACCACGTGTACTTGGAGGGCACACTGCTGAAGCCCAACATGGTCACGGCTGGACACTCCTGCCCCAACAAGTACAGCAGCGAGGAAATCGCCATGGCCACCGTCACTGCCCTGCGCCGCACCGTGCCTCCTGCCGTCACAGGTCAGACACGCACACGTGCATGGACAGCAGTGTGCCTGGAGAAAGCACATTTATTTAACCGTTGTTCAACCTTTTTGAGACCTTTTGGATTTTAACGTGTTTATTTCCTTGTTCTTTTTTTCCTCAGGAGTGACATTCCTGTCTGGCGGTCAGTCTGAAGAGGAGGCCAGCGTGAACCTTAATTCCATCAACAACTGTCCACTCGCCAAGCCCTGGGCCCTCACTTTCTCCTACGGCCGTGCCCTGCAGGCCTCTGCACTCAACGCATGGAAAGGAGAACTGAGCAATGAGAAGGCGGCCACTGAGGAGTTCATCAAGCGTGCCGAGGTCAGAAAACCCCAACAAGACACCGAGCATCTGCTCACAACTGTAAAACATAAAAACCGTTCTTTACTCATAAGGCTTTTTGCTTTTTTTTTGTGTGTGTGTCTCATTTGTAGGCAAACGGCTTGGCTGCTCTCGGCAAATATGAGTCTTCTGGAACTGCCGGTGCTGCTGGGAAATCCCTCTACGTGGCTAATCATGCCTACTAAGCATGGACCTGCCACATGCAACGTCGGCCTAGTTCTAGTCTTATATCTGCTCTGCTATTCCCTCTCACTCTTCCATCAGTCACATGCCTGTGCTGCCTACGATACTTTAGTTATTAAAATGACAACAGATAAATGTTGCGGGAGACAAAATGCAAAATGATGGTATTAAAGGGAACGGGCTTGGTTTTTTTTTTTTTCTTCTTGTTTTTCTATCGGATCAAACAAATCAAAATGGCTTAGACAATTTCTGATTGAGGTGTTGAGTTTTGCTGTATGTGTAGCTGTTATCGGGGTGAGATGTGGTAAGTTAGTGGCTGAGTAAAAGTTGACAGTACACCAGGCTAATCAGTCAAGTGTTCATTTAATTCCTCTTATGTCCCAACTTTAGATTTCTTCCTTCCATGAATCACTCCAAAGCAGGCCAAGTCAGCATGTGTGTGTGTGTGTGTGTCTCGGTGTTTCGCTTCTATCAGAACACATTGTTGGCTCATTGTGAATCGCTATACTAACATCAGCAACGACAGTGGGACCAACCGATGACCAGTGGTAGCAGTACATCTGTTTAATGGGCAAAACGGCAAGACGCGCATAGTGAGGGTTTTTTTGGATTGTGGAGGATTTAGAGGGAAAACGCAGAGAGCTGGTTGTGCTTTAAGAACACAGTAGCACTTGGAGAAGTCGGTACTGTAACATGCCACTGCACACACGTAACAATTCATCTTAATCTTTATGTTCTGATGCCCCTTATCACCATTATACCGGAAAAAATGAACATCTTGTGTGTCTGTTCTCAGTATAACATTAGCTTTAAATTACAACCAGTAATTACTGTATTCAGTTGTGTGAAGTTGTCAATATTATGTGATGTTTGTGTGTCAACCCCCCTCCCCACCCTCCCCTTACTGATTCCCCACTGCCTGCCCCCCCCCTCTCGGGAAGATCAGATGAGTTTCAGCTGACGGTACGGACCAACATGTGGGGCGGCGAGCTGGGAGGAAACAGTCACTGCTGTATTGGACTACTGTGACGTTTGTGATGTTAATATTGGTGTTGAAGCACTTGGTGTGTCAAATAGTGCAGAAAAATAAACTAAAAGAAACATCAAGGAAAGTGTCTGTGTTGTCATTGGTGTGTTTTGTGTCAGATTTATTTATAGCCAGTGAAAATACAACATCAATTCAAATTGATGCTGAGTGAATTTAGCAGTGTCTGCCTCATACTGCCTTTAAATCCTCATGGTGACTGCATGTTAGTGGAGTGTCATTAGTCTTCCTGAGCCGTGATAACAAAGTCCTCAGTATTTGAGCCTGTTTGAAGGCCTTTCTCCAAAAAGATTGTATGTTCTCTCAGTATTTGTAGTTTTTTTCTCTGGATAATCTGGTTTCCCCTGAGATACTTGTAAGGAGATTTGACAGCTTTAAATTTCCTGTAGGTGTGAGTAGAATAGAAGATCGACGGACATCCTACTGCAGTTTCTTTGCTGGGGTCCTTATAGTTGCTGGTAACTGATGAGCACCTATAAATAAAAGTGCTCCAGTGTGCACAGTAACACCTGGTTGAAATAACCACACAGGGGCGTGCTCAGGTGGGTAAGTAGGTTGAAATGATTAAAGATGAAACTTCCAGTGTTGCACCGTGTTGTGTTTTTCGACAGCCTCATGTAAATGCTCCTAATTAATGATACAGTAATGATGAACTGGATGAATTTAGCAGGTGCTTCAGGAAAAAGAATCACGTGGGGCTCACGTACGTCTGTGCGTTAGATATATTCACTGGGAGAGGCCGACGGACACTGTCCGTCCCTGTCTGACAGACAGCAGTGTTCCAAAATAGGTGCTTGTCAAGCCTCATGGTTGTGTCTACTTTTATTAGATTTTGCTCATATTTATGAGTTACAGCTACATTGTCGTACTAACTTGCACTTGCCTGTTTTTTTAAGATACTACGTAAGGACGGTAGTCATGTGACACCAGGCGGGGTTGGTTGCAGAAACAAGCGCACCCATTTGTTAGCAGGAATGGCTACCACGGAAGTGGGTGAGTAGCTTCAGAACTGAATTAAATAAAGGTATTTTACTGAGAAAGGTGGTGATATGAACGTGTGGCAGTTTGGAGAGTGTTTCATCTCATGCAGCAGATATAGCGATTCGGCGCAGAGCTCCTGTTTTGGCCGTTTTGTGGCTCCTGAGGCTAAATGCTAACAGCTAGCTTCAGAGATGCTGCAGTGTTTCCTCCTTCTCATACCTTATAATCTTATATTCCATTAAATTACTGTCAGACCGTGGCATTATTTCAATCATTAGTAAATTTAGGCAGCATAAATGTCACATCTAATATAATCTGGTCTGTATATCTGTAAAGCTAAACTAGATGTGAAGCAATGTGGTAGTGAATGAAGTGGTATCAGAGGGTGGGACAGTGTTTCATATGGATTCGTCAAGTATTTGGAAGTGACACGATTTACTATTACAAGATACAAAGTAAAGTATTTATCTTACTCTGACTTATTTTAGCAGAATATCTTCATAAACGGTTGAACATCAGCAATAAAAATCTGGGAATATAACTATTAAAACTGGAAGAATAGTATTCAGTGGCCATTTATTGAAATGCCAGTAACATGACTGTGCTTAAAATGAGCCTTTCAGAGGGACAGAATCTCATCAAAGTGAAGGGAAGTAGTAAAAAGTGCGTATGATCAACAATATCTGAATAATATGAGAATGTTATGGACAAATAAATAGCTAAATTTCACTTTTCATTTCTGTCAATTCATGTATAGAATTCTCAGTTTTGATCAAAAATATCAAACTATTATTTCCAAAAAGACAGTCCAAAAAATAATTAAATATTTATTACCGAACATTTGATGCATATCTTCACGGTGTATAATTTCAGATCAGATTTATAGTAATTTTGATGTGTTCTTCAAAATTACCAAACACTTTTCAGAAATGTTTCTGGGCTCACAGAAATAGTGAATGGAGTTTTCCACAATTATGTAGATAACATGTTTAATGGAGAGTGAAATCAGCAGTTTAATCACAATTTTACTCAGCAGCCAGACAGTAACACTGTTTGTGTGTGTGTGTTTGTTGTCTCAGAGCGTCGACGAGGCCAGCTCGCTGCTCTCTCCATAGCGGTCGTGGTCATCATTGTGGGAGTCCCTCTGTGGTGGCGAACAACTGAAACGTACCGCGCGTGGCTGCCTGTCAGTCAGATCAATGAACTGGCTAAACTGCAGGTTTGATTATACTCTGATTGACTTCACATCTTGCACTTTATGTGAAATTTATCTTCTTTAATCTGTTTACCAATTTCTCATTCCCCTCATTGTGTTTTATTCCAGCTTCAGCTGAGTGCTGATGTGGAGGTTGTGTTTGCACGTGGCACCGTCACTCCGGAACAGCAGAAGAAAATCCCCCTGACACAGACACAGGATGAAGAACATGGAGTAGACGGTGATTTAATAACGATCCTCATGACCCTCGATTACACAATAGGCAGCCTCTGAACTCGTCAAATCTTCTGTTTCCAGAGGACACCGCTTTGAGGTACCGGTATGAAACAAAATACCGCACGGCTACAATCATGGAGGAGGACGCACTGAACCAGCCCACTGCTGCAGGTGAGCTGCTGGTTCAGTGAAGCATTCAGATTTTAACATCTCCTTTCTAAAAAGCAGTGATTTTGATTTCTCTCTGTAGAAGCAGATCTGTCTCTGCTCACGCTCAGTGAGAGCCCGTGTGGATCTTTGGTCGTTTACATTATTCCACAGTCTTCTTCGCTGCTGCCTGAGGTTTGAGTTCCTCATTTTTTAACATTCTGTAGTGGACTTCTGATCATTTTGATATTCTTTCTTTCATACATGTGTTTGGCCTGTGTAATAAAGTGTTGCCGTTACATTGAAAACATTCAATAAATAAGTTCATTGCTGCTTTGCATCTCCAGTACTCAGGAGGCTCCTATCACTTTCCTTCATGACTTTCAGGACGTTAACGTGTACGTCGGTCAACGCCGGACGGCCCTCTTGCGAATGGGCCCCCAGATGAGAGTCGGCAAGACGCTGGAACAACTCCTGGCTCACCTGGAGCCTCGGATCAAGCAGGTGCTGCAGGTGATGTCGTTCAGCCACGCCGACATCACGGCTGCGCTCAGCGACCGAGTCCGGTTCAGTCCCGACAGCAAGGAGAGCATCGCTGACAGCATGAGGGCCTTCAAATCCAGTCCAGGTTAGTTCCTCTTTCATCCAAAAAATGTATTTCTGTTCTAATCTGTCTGTGCGTCACCCCTGCAGATTATTTATCTTTTCTTGTCTCCGTTAGGTTATGAGATAACCTTCAGTCTGTTGAACCCCGACCCAAAGTCACACCGGCTGCACTGGGATATCGAAGGCGCTGTGGAAACGTACATCCAGCCTTTACTGACCAAACTGTCCCCTGTGGCAAACTTCAGTCTGGACTCTCAGGTATTGTGGCCGTTAATCTGCCACATTGATGTGCTATGTTTAAATTTTCAGCTTCTTTAGCGTTTTTTTGCTCATCTCCGTTTTAAAGACCTTGCACTATGCCATGCTCGGTGTCAACCCACGCTTCGACAGCAGCCGCAGCGCCTACACCCTCAATGCTGACAGTCTTGCTCACGTCATCAACCCGGTGGAAGCTCGACTTGGTAAAAATCTCCCTTCTTCAAAGCAACTATTGGTTGAAGAAACATGATTTCATTTTTATTCTATTTACAAAAGCTGCTTTTTTTGTTTGTTTTTTTTATTTCCAGGCTCTAATGCTGCGTCTTCCAACCCGGTGTTGAATTTTCTTTTGTACGTCCCCGATGCCAACCATTCGCCCCTTTACATCCATGACCGCCATAAACAGGAAGTGCGCACTAATGCGTTTCACTCCCCGCGATGGGGTGGAATCATGGTAAGATCAACAAAGTGATTGCCATTTGACAGTTTTGAGCATTTCTGATTCATTTTATTAAATTAATAAATTAGAAAGTAACCGTAGAAATCAATAATGAGTCTGAAAGCGTTGATTTCCATCAAGAAGACCTTTGAGACATTTTCCAGTGGCGAAGAGGATGATTTCAGCCCATAACGCCATGCTGTTTTTTTTTTTTTGTTTTTTTTGTAGGTTTATAATGTTAATGGTTTCTATGGGCCAGAGCCTCAGTTCCCGGTGGACATTAATATTAACATGGCCAAAGTCATGGGAGTCTTCCTCGCACAGCTTCGGTAAGCGCTCAGTTTCTAAACGGTAGCCGTCCTTCAGCTGGAGACCTGAGCCGACACACCTTGTGCTGTGTGTGATTCCTCAGGCTGCTGCTGGGCGTGCAGTCGTCGTCGCCTCCCTCAGACTTCCTGATAGCGCCGTGTGGGAGCGCAGGACTGGCTGACTGGGAGCTGGACCGCCTCATGTGGAGTCGCAGTGTGGAAAACGTAGCTACGGCCACCACCACCATCACCTCTCTGGCACAGCTGCTGGACCAGATCGGAAACATTGTGATTAATGACAACATTGCCCAACAGGTGAGTAATATTTAGAGCTGTATCTGTGCTGCTTTTCAGCCACAGCACCAAACCAAAACATTTTCTGCTCCTGCCACTCAGGTGTCCAGTGCCGTCACGTCCCTGCAGCTGGCCGTGGGCGAGCTGGAGGCCGGGAACCTCGGCTTTGCTCTCCAGTACAGCAAGGAAGCCATCTTGGCGTCAGAGAAAGCCTTCTTCGACCCCTCGCTCCTCCACCTCCTTTACTTTCCCGACGACCAGAAGTTTGCCATCTACATCCCGCTCTTCCTGCCCATGTGTGTGCCTATCCTGCTGTCCCTGCTCAAGATAGTGTCAGAGGCCAGACAGAGGCGCAGAGAAAAACAAGCCAAAAAGGACTAAAGCATGAGGAAAAGGGGGCATGACAAACAAAGAATGAACTAAATTCATGGACTTGATCTTTAAGGCATAATGGAGGGTTTCTTTGAAGGTGATGGGAATTTGAAGTTTTTTTTTTTTGTTTTTTTTTTTTTGCTGTCTTTGTCTGAGGATTTATGCTTCTTTTCTTTTCAGATTTTAATGAATGGCTGCTATGACGGTGTCGCACTGTACAGTTGAAAGCTTGAATTGTAAATGTGTACAAGTTTTATATTTGTGTATGCCATTTTAAGTTATTAAGAAAATAAAAACTAAAGATGATTATGTGCCATTACTTTTTATGTTCAGAAACATAGGTCAACCTTCACCAAATGTAAGTAGGAGGCTACTTTATGTATTTTGTTTTGTTTCATCTTTGTTTTTTTATCCATCCATACATCGTCTGTGTAGCTTACTCCTGTGCACAGGGTAATGGAGCCAATCCCAGCTGACAGTGGGTGAGAACAGGGTGCAGTTTATGTCCCTGGATTTTTCCCACAGTCTTAAATCATGTTTGTGAGGTAAATGGGTGACACTAATGCTTATTGTGATGAGTTAGGCTGGTTTCGCACCTGGATAATTTCTTAGTGTGTGTGTTAAGGTCTGAGTTTGACTCATGATGCATTCAACCGTAATCATCTTTTTTAGTTTCTGTGGTATTTAAGTTCTTCGGTGGGATTTTCTGACCAGATCCATGCCCCGTGGTGACTCAGTGTTGCAGCAGTATGTCCCCTCGCTCGCCAGCAGAGGGCGCTGTGTGCAGACTTAAAGGTTGTTGCACGCGCTCCCACCGCTGAAGAAGACCGCGTGCTTCTTTGCAGGGTGAATTTAGCTTCTGGTAAGCCACTGCTTGTTTTGTAACTTAATACCTCGTAAAGCTCCATTTTATGTAACTACACGCTGTATAACGTGAAGTTTATCGTGTAACTGCTACATTTAATCCGTTGATCCTCCTTCTTTTCTTCAGGACGAGGTTTGCTAGTAGCCACCCCGCTAATTCTTCGCCATCATGTCCGTCGGAGGTCTCATTCGAGGTCCGGCTGGGAGCAACGATTGTCGGATATACGTCGGGAATCTGCCCCCGGACATCCGATCGAAGGATGTCGAAGATTTGTTTTACAAATACGGATTAATCCGAGACATCGATCTGAAGAACCGCAGAGGAGGACCTCCGTTTGCCTTTGTGCAGTTCGAGGACCCGAGGTGAGCCGCGGCGTCCCGCCACGTCCCCCTTCCCCCCCGCAGGCAGCGGGAACATCCAAAACTCTCCTCAGATACGATCTAACGCGCATCGATATAGTCAAATGCATATCAGTGAAGGTGTTTTCCCAGAGGATTATGGATATATTGGCGTAACTGCTGTTTCTTGGAGTCATATGTGGCTCCGGGATGTGTTTGAGGCCTGCATTAGCTCAGATGCGTTCAGCTAAAGCCGCCCGAGTTTCACTTTTTCCCTCTCATCGGTTTCTAAATCACTTTCCGTTAGGGAAGATTTCTACTTAAATTTGACTCATGGATCAGTAGGACAGGGTCTCATGCTGCGTTAAAGTTGTACCCGGGTTAAAGATGACTTTGAATTTACATAAAAGCAGTTTACACAAAGGTCTGGACCGGAGGCTGCTTTAAATTCCAACAAATATCAGGCTTACCGGTGAAGTTTCTGAAAATGTTTCTGATCACTGCTTAAGGATTAGCGCCGCCAACCCTAATTAGGTGATCTTTTTTTTTTGTGCAGCACAATTAAGTCATTAAAGCCTTAACTTTCTTCTCACTCTGCGTTTGTTATGATGTTGCATAATCTCTGCCTGGATCTTACAGGGATGCTGAGGATGCAGTCTACGGGCGTGATGGCTATGACTATGATGGCTACCGGCTGCGTGTTGAATTCCCAAGAAGCGGACGCGGAGGGGGTGGGGGAGGCGGTGGCGGCGGTGGGGTTGGGCCAATGGGACCACCGAGGGGGAGGTATGGTCCCCCCTCTCGGCGCTCAGAGTACAGGGTTATTGTGTCAGGTGAGTGTCATTTTGTCTCCGAATCTTCAGCGATTGTTGGCTTGTGTTCAGCCGGATGTAAGGATCTTTCTCCCTCGTGTCTCCCGTCAGGTCTTCCTCCTAGCGGGAGCTGGCAGGATCTGAAGGACCACATGCGAGAGGCAGGTGATGTATGTTATGCTGATGTGTACCGCGATGGCACTGGAGTTGTGGAATTTGTACGCAAGGAAGACATGACCTACGCTGTCCGTAAACTGGATAATACCAAGTTTCGCTCTCATGAGGTGGGTAAATGATCTCTGCAGTAGGACTTATTAATAGGAAATAACAGATGGGCTGAGGTGGAAACTACTGGGGAAGTCAAACTCGACTGTCAGTTTATGACTATTGAAATGCCGCTCATTAATATATTGCATACAGGTTGTAGTTCACCTTTTTTGTCGTGCTATTTGTGATGCAATTTGTCTTGATTGGAACATATTTCCAGAAATGTAAGTATTATTAAATGCTGATGTACCTGGTTTGTGCATCGGTGTCATGCAGCAAGTTTGCTCATGTAAATGAGGAGCTGGTTAGAAGTGTGTGTGTCTGTGTGTTTTAGGGTGAGACAGCCTACATCCGCGTGAAGACGGACGGGCCTCGCAGCCCCAGCTACGGCCGCTCCCGCTCTCGCTCTCGCTCCCGCAGCCGCAGCAGGAGCCGGAGCAAAAGCGGCTCTCGCAGCTGCTCTCCGCGGCGCAACAGAGGATCTCCACGTTATTCTCCTCGGCGCTCGCGCTCCAACTCCCGGTCTCGCTCCCGGTCCCGGTCCCGGTCCCGCTCTCGCACATAGACCCAGCTGAGCTTTAACAAACGTGACGTTGTTCTTCAGAGAAGATGGGAAGCTTCACGTCACTTAGTGAATTCTGAAGACTCACCTGGAATCATCTCATGTGTCACGTGTGTTCGCTGTCATGTTCTGTTCTTCCCTCTAAGTTTTTGTTGCAGTTTATTTTTTTTGGTTCTAATTTTTGCAAAACGTACATTGGGTCTTCCTTATTGATCCACCTTCACGTTGTTTTTTCCCCTCTTTCCCTCCTACCCCAAATCTTTGTTCCCTTTACCCCCCACCCCCCCCCCCCCACCCCTTTGTGTCTTTCCTCTCTCGTCATTGTTGAATGTTGTGTGGTTGGTTTGATTTTCAGATTTTTTTTTTGTTCTTTTTCTTTTACTTCTTTCAAACATGTATTCTGTCCTTTTGACCTTCTTGTGTTTCTCTGTACAGTTCAGAGGAACAGGATAGGATGGGATCAGAGGAATCAGTTCATATTAGGATAAACAGGAGGAGGAGGAGGAGTCAAATGTGGCACCAATGGTATGATGGCTGTGCCTTGTCAACTGTGAAATCTGCATTATTAGGCATTTCTAATATACACTTACCATTTGAGTACCCTGGTTGAATGTTTTCAGTAGTACCACTCTTCATGTGGTAGCCCAAAGCTTTCTTATCTTTAATTATCCAAGCTAACTTGGTTGTATTTTGGAGCTTGATTATAGTCGGTGTCCCTTATTTTTATTTTTTTTTCTCAGATTAAACACCCTGGTAGCTGCATTTTACTGATATTTCTTGAAGTATCTTGTGAAGGTGTGATTCTAACTCGCCTCCTTCTCTTTGATTCTGCTGGTATTCTGAAGGTTTGGACTGGGCTCAGTGTCTCACCATTCCGGAGCCGGATCACGATTCAGGATCAGATTAGGATTAGGCTTCAGGATGGATACATGGAGCCCGCCACCTGGCCCTGTCCACATTACCTCCCCCCGTCAAACTGGAAACATTTTAGTAAGATACTCAAAAAAAATTGGCCGATGAAATTTTCCAAATTGCTTTTTCTACCGTTTGGCGTGGAACCTCAGAGACGTAATCGCTGATGGCTCAGTGACCAGGAATTATTTTTCAAATTTTTGTTTTTGAAATTACAACTTAAAACAAGCGCAAAGCTCGGATGAAATCCAGGAGGAGGGCTGGGAGGTGCAGGATGGATCCACACGCGTAAGGAGAGTGGTAAATAGTGGGGCAACATTAACGGTGGCGGAGGGAGGGAGGGAGGGCGATCTGGGAGGCAACGAGGGAGTGTGTCCTTAATGTGGTTTGTATCTTTTTTCATAGGTCAGTCTTTTCCAATGTTAACTGGGTTCTGATTTTCTTACATATAATCTTCAGTATTTGAAAGCTTTATTCTCTTTTAATAAAATGTTGGGGAAAAAAACGAGCGATTTGAGTTGTTTGTTTCACTTACTAAGCCCCCCTCCACCCACAGTACATGGATGTCTAGATGCTGTTCAAGAATTGGTCAGATGTTGGCCAAGATCTGAACATTACTGCTAAACGGCCAATCACATTGCAGCATCCCAATCTAGAAATCCAGATGAGCGTTGTTACTCTCAAATGTTCTGGCATTTTCAAAACTGCTGATCGGCTTTGTTTTTTTTTTTGTTTTTTTTTGTCTTTAGAGTGATCTGAATGAATGAAAATAAACAATTCAATTATCTTGCCCAAAAACATTTCTTATTGATATAGCTAGTTATACAAGTAAAAGATGAAACACTAGGAATACAAACATGTCAAAGGCATAAAAGCAATTGCATAGTATAGCACCTCCCTTCAATATAATTTTAATGAAATTAAATCAAGTCTTAAATGCAAGTTGACACACCAAAAATGTGCTCATTGAAAAGAGCTTTGATAAATAATTGAGATCGTGAAGTATTGTGTATTGTGATGGTGTGTGTCCTGTCGGGGTGTAGCTACTGTCCATCAATGGTACAGATGGATGAAGAGAGGTGGGACAGGTTTCAGCACCATGGAGAGAGACCAGGCTGCAGTGGTGTGAGTGATTCAGCACAATGTTTAAAATAACAGTTTCCCATCTTGTGATATTTTGTGATGTTCTTTAAAAACAAAAAAAAAGGTAAATCATTGAGACACTACCGCTAAACCATTTTTTTTCCATAAATATTGACTTCAGTTAAAAAGCATGGAATATCACAACTCAAAAAAATATTTTTTTTCTTATTTTCACAATGCATAAAGTAAAATGAGATCAACATGAAGCAAAAAGGAGTTGAAGTGTTTCAAAATCAGCAGTACATAAACAGATGCAGTCAAAAGAAGACAAGATGCCAATCTTTAACAGGGAAGTGAGCTCATGTGTATTTACAGTTGAAGTCACCGTCCCTCATCATTTGATGAGACTGAAAGGACAAACTTAATGTCAAACTGCACATACAAACCACTCAACAGCAATGAGACATGACTGTAAAACCAAACAAAAAAAGTGATATGTTAGTGTGAGAGAGGCACTTCACTCATATGGAAATTGTGGATTTAGTGAAGCACATTTCTGTCTTAAATGTCAGATTCACCATAAAGTGTCCTCTTTATCTCCTCTTTTTTACTCATCCTTGTTTTCTTGGGTGGAGCCACAGAATAGGTATTTCACTGAAGGGCGACAGGCTCTCATCCTGTCTTGATCAGGTTTATAATCATAAAATATGCAGCGCGTGTTCACAAAAGCGACCCACCGACGCAGCCGGTCACCTGTATCGATCCTCTGACGCAGCCAATCACCTGTATCGATCCTCTGACGCAGCCAATCACCTGTATCGATCGTCCGAGGGAGAGGCGGCGGGTGGAAAGCGGTGCATCCTGGGTGGAAATAAGATGCAGGCGCTGTCCGCGAGTAGAAAACGCCGTCAGCAGGGCGAGGCCTGGCTGCAGCCAATCAGGTGCGGGCCCTCATATGGAGGGCGGGGCCAGCGCGCCATGCTTCCTTTCATCCACGAAGAGGGGGATTGTGCAGCTGGACGGACAGCACGCTTTTTTCCACTTTAAAACTTAACAGAGACACGGTAAGAGGCCGAGCCCTGTCGAAATGGTCGCGTCGCGGCGTTGCGGAGCTCGTGCACAGGCACGAGGCAGCGGCGGGCCCTCGGCTGCTGTGCGCTGGTCTCCCAGAGGCTGCCTTCACTTTCTTTGCATTGTTTGCAGCTCGAGCTGCAGGAGCTATTTACAGGAGAAGATGTCGCGACATTCTTCTCGCGGGTGTCTTCAACGCTACAAATGTTTCTGTATCACGGCACGTTTTGTCTACAGGCGTCTATTGATCTCAAGATGTAACCCAAGTTTCCAGTTGGATAAAGTACCCATACTAGCACTGATGTCAGGCTCATCTGCATTGGATGAAGTCACTGGCTAATCAAGCTCTCATTTGTCAATCATTGCCATCTTAAAGTTAATAAATCACCTGCAGGTGCTGCCTGCTGTTCAGTCCTGTCAGTTTAACCAAGTATATAACCAACAGTGGAAATGTGTTCTTGCTGCTCAGTTGCATTTGAATGTAAACTCAAAGAGTGCTCAGTGGAAACTTAGTTTCAAAAGTACATTGCATGCTGTGAATACATTTAACTGAATATAAACCAGAACACTCAAGTACAACTCCCTGAAACGTTTCTTGATTACGTTCTTTTTCTGCCACTGTCAACAACTGTCTCTCATAATGATTTTTTTTGCCGCCCCTACAGCCAGAAAGCCACCATGTCGGACAAGAAGGCCGTCATCAAGAATGCAGACATGTCTGATGAGATGCAGCAGGATGCAGTGGACTGTGCCATGCAGGCGATGGAGAAGTACAACATCGAGAAGGATATCGCTGCTTATGTGAAAAAGGTATGCCACACCGCCTCTCCATAGTGTGGAGTTAAATGAACTCCTACTGGTGTTAATGAGCTAATTTCCATCTCTGCTGCAGGAGTTTGACAAGAAGTACAACCCCACATGGCACTGCATCGTCGGGAGGAACTTCGGCAGCTACGTGACGCACGAGACCAAGCATTTCATCTACTTCTACCTGGGTCAAGTGGCTATTCTACTGTTCAAGTCTGGATAAAACGTGTCTTCTTACTACTTTTAATTCAGCCATCACTTCATTTGTGCCACACTGTACATTTGCTGCCATTTTCCTGCAGACGCACCTACCTCCTGCTTTTTTTAGGCCCGCTATTGTTTTGCCACTAGCTGCACTACTACCATTGGTGAATGGTGCTTTAGTTATGTCAGGACTGGTGGGCGATGCATCATTCATTAAAAAAAATAAATAAAAAATTGCCAATGTACTCCTTGTGACAGAACTTGGTTGGCATTTGCACATGTGGCAGACTCAGCTATAGCTCATGATTTCTCATTATGGCTCATTTGTTTTGCTGTGCACTGATGCATAGACTTGTACATTATTTCATATGAATATGTTGTGAGATAACTTATTTTCCTCGAATTAAAAAAAATGAAGAGCAACAGAATTTTTTGTTTAATTTTCTGTGCCATCTGTCTAAAAAAAAAAAAGCCAAAACTGTTGCTTGTGCTGAATAAAATGTATTCCATGCTCTGAGGTGTAAGGTTTTGTACATGTCTAACATTCCTTTTTGCAAGTGAGTTGTTTACATTACTGCTGTGTATCTGCGATGTATTCCGGTGTCATCTGGTCTTGTGGTGTTTTGAACTTGTAGCGCACAAAATGACTTTGACAAAATAAATTTCTTTGAAATGTTTTGAGTGTGTGTGCCTTACAACAATGCGTTGCGTTGCCAATGTCTTCCAAGGTCATCTCAACAAATAGGGTGTTGGGGCAGTTGAGAGGTCACCAGTTCAACACAGCAGCATGTACACACCCACAGAAAATCCAGGCACTGGTGTCAAACATCGACATGACCCAGAGTCGGCATGCAATTCATTCCCTGAGCCGAAGTTGCAAAGTCTGAAGAAATTCAGCAGTTTTTTTTTTTAATGAAAGTAACTGGTGGTCTGAAATTGCTCAATGTCGGACAGGTTCATTAATAGAAGATACAACACTGGCATCCAGAGCTGATCTGGAGAAAGCAACAATGCTCCTAGCCAAAGGATCAGTGGTAAATACTGGTTATTTTATTTCTCGTGAAATATAATTTGCATCTAAACTGTATAAAGGAGATGTATGCCATTTTGATGGCATTGAGGTGGGTTAGAGAGAGTAAGATCAACAAAGCAATCTGCAGTGACTCAGTGTCTGTATCAAAGAGCTTCCAGTTAGGTATATATCATGCAGTAGAGACCAGACTTAATTCATAAAGTAACGCTGGAACACAAAAGAATTAAGGGACAAGGGATGGAAATTGTATTTATGTGGGTTCCTGCTCATGGAGGAAATGAAAGAGCTGATTAGATTACATTCCTAAAAGAAACGGCACTGATGGAGAGAATATAATGATGATGGATGGAGATGTAACGACCAGCAGGTGGCGGTAGTGCAACAGCATGGGACGCAAGCTGCCGCTAAACGTCAAGGAAGAAGAAGAAGAAGAAGCGCAAGACTGAAAACATGGCGGCTCACGCGGGGCTGTCGGCACCGGCTGTCCGCAGCGTTTCTAGCTTCCCCGCTTCGGCTCTGTCTGCCGAAGCCGCTCCCTTCACCCCCATGGCGGCGGACAGCCGGCAGCCAGGCTCCCTGTCGGACGCAGAGAAGCAGTTTTCCCGCTGCGCCTCCAAACTCAGAGCCCTGCGAGCAAACTCCGGCCAGCTGAGGGAGGAGCTCAACCTGCTGTTTGACCAGCTGCTGTCCGAGAACTACAACAAAACCTTCGAGCCCAACATCAACATCCAGCCAGAGGTAACACCAGACACATTCTCTCTTCCTCACAGCTTGGTACAAACTTCTCACCCTGTGGCTCTGCATCCATCCTTTAAGTTATTCACTTGCGCTGAGCCTTTTCATTCCCATTGCAGGATGTGTGTGTCCTGCTGAGGCATGTCAGCTCCCTGGTGCCATTGAGCCAAGAACATCTAGTCATCAAACTCTGCCAGCTGGTTCACCATCTACTTAACCAGTTAAAGGTAACCTGCTATAACTTTATGCCAAATGTAACCTGTACTGACAGGCCTGGTATTGGTAACATGCAGGGTCTTACTTTCTTTTCTGTAAGGTCATAATGGATGAGCAGACCCTGGATGTGTTGGTGAACTACACCACCCGTGCACTGAAAGTGTGCGGTGCATGGACACACTCGGACATCCTCCTCGCCCTCTCCACTGTGGTGTATGGAAATGGCCCTCAGTGCCACCAGGTGCTCTTTCACACATTGAACCTTTTGAAAGTGTTCAGTTTGTTGTTGTTTATATGGAGACTGTTTCTCAATCGCAGCATCTCGGCGAGTTGCTGCGCGATGACGGAGTCCTGCAGCAGTACAGCTCCACGTGTCAGCCGAGTCTGGAGTTGCGTCGTGTTGCTCTCACCTGCATGGCGAACATTTGCCTCAGGTAGGCTCTGGCATCCACCTATAGCTGTGTTGTGAATTTTTCTGTGTGTATCGTCTCTCGCTGTGTCTCTCACGCACACTGTTTTCATTATTATTTGAATGGTGTCCCTGCAGGATCCCTGGCCAACCCCCTCTGGATGATCAGTACAGAAGCGTCTGCTTTCGAGTCTTCCTCCAAACACTGCAGTCACCTCAGCCTCCCCACACCGACGAGCTCTTCTACTGCCTGGTACTTAAAGTCATCGCATTGAAGTTTTAATGACTAAATGTGCAGTTGTTTGAACTTGCTCTTGTGTCGCCAATGCAGGTGATCCAAGCAGCGCTGAAAGGAATGCAGTACTGTCTCTCTGGTGGGAAATGGAAATTCGGTGGAGGGGAGGAGCTTGGGTCTGTACTGGCTGCTCTTAAGGTGCAAAGTCCTTTTCCCATTTGTGTGGTTTTGTTTCACTGCTGTCCAGGTCTTTGACAGTCGGATCCTGCTCGTGTTTTTTTCTCAGAGGCTGATGTTCCAAGGCGCTCCTGGAGTGAGTGTGGAGTGGCTGACGGTACTCTACCCAGCACCTCTTCCACAGTATGAAGCCCTCTCCCCACCGAAACCCGCCGGACTGCCGAAGTCCTCTGAACCAACGAAAGATGCCACTACATCCGGAAAGGCATCAGCGGTGGGAGTTGTCATTTTTGTCAAGGGTCATATCACATTCATCACTAAACTGCTAATTCTTTCTGTTCCATTTGTCTCTGAAGAACAAAAAGAGAAAATCCAAAGGAAAGGGGAAGAAGACAAAAACTGAGGAGAGCAAAGGTGATGAGAGGGATGAAGATGAGAGAGATACTGGATCCACATTGCAGAAAGGAGAGGGAAGAGAAAGCGGCAGAGGAGAAGAGGCCTTGCTTAAACCTTCGACTCCATTTCTCTACCCATCCTGGAAGAGAAGCAGTTCAGACTCTGAGTTTTCCGACCCAGAAGGCACTGCACAGAGCAGATTAAGGTATATAAAACATTACCCCAGCCCCACTCATTTTAGTAGCTGTCCACAACCCAACAGCTTCTACAACCACTCTTCCAGATTAAACCACGGCCGTGTGCGTCAGGGAGCGCTCCACTGCCTGCTGGCAGTAGTGAAGGCGGTGGAGAAGAGGACTCTGTACGGGTACTGGTCGTCCTTCATCCCCGACACTCCTATCGGGGGGCCTCCGCCTCTTACTCTTCTCACAATTATTCTCAAAGACCCTTCGCCAAAGGTGCGCCACATCTTCTAGTAAGTTTCCAGCCCTCCCGGGCTTGTACGATCGTCACACGGTCCGCTCCCTCCAGGTGCGGCTGTGCGCGCTTCAGGTGTTGTCGGGAATCCTGGACGGCTCCCGCCAGTTCCTGGCCGTGGCCGAAGATACCGCCTCCCCTCGGACGTCGTACACGCCTTTCTCGTTGACGCTGGCCACCACCATCAGAGAGCTGCACCGCTCCCTCAGCCTGGCTCTGCTCGCCGAGACCTCCCCTCAGACCCTGACTCAGGTCATCAAGGTACAATATCCTGCTCCTCGTTTCACAAGCTTTGTTAAACCAAACATAGTGAGTATAAACTAGTACATGTTCTCTAGCAGTGAAGTTTGTCATCCTCTCCTCCTCCTCCTCCCTCGTCTCTCAGTGTCTGGGCTTCCTGGTTTCCAACGCCCCCTATCATCGTCTCAGACCTGGCCTGCTCACCCAGCTCTGGAAACAGATTCGTCCTCACCTGCGCCACAGAGGTCTGTATTATTTCGGTTGTGGTTGAGTGAGAGAAAAACGAAGCTTCTGTTATCAAAGCTGCTCTCTGTCCTCAGACGTTAATGTCCGGGTGTCAGTCCTCACGCTCTACGGGGCCATGGTGACGACTCAGGCGCCGCTCCCGGAGGTGCAGCTCCTCCTCCGTCAGCCGGAGGACGGCGGCGGCGGCAGCACAGGCTCCTTCACGCCTCAGAATGCGGCTCTCAGCTGGAGACGGAGGGATGGGACGTCCTCGCCGGGCCGTGCGCCGGTCACGCCCTCGCAGGAGAGATCATGCGCCCCTCGCACTCCAGGGGAGGAGGAAAGCTCCCCGCCGTGGCTGCTGCAGCTGTGCGTGTCGCTGGTGACGCAGCCCAGAGAGGAGCAGTCGGACGGCGAGGGAGTGGGAGGAGGGGCGGCTTTGGAGGCCTCACCCGTCCGACTAGTGGCTCTACAGGTGAGACAGTGAGGAAGAGGGCGTTTGTCTTTGATCTGCTGGTGTTTAACGGTCTTAAACGGATACTTCTCAAGTTGTGAAGTGTTTATTTTGTGGGCTTCCCTTGTGTTTCAGGCCTTGTCCCACTTGGTCCGTGGCTACTTCTCTCTAACCCAGACCTGTCTGTGTGAGATCGGTCAGGTTAGCGCTCGCTGCCTCGGGGAGACGGACCCCTCCATACAGCTGCATGCAGCAAAGGTAGCATGAGCTCAACATATTTGAATCTGCGGTTAATCCTGTAGTTCACTGCTAGAAATCACAGTATTCATGACATACAGAAGTGAACCAAGCACTGGTTTCTCTTCTAGTTGCTGGAGGAGTTTGGTACGGGGATAATCCAGCAGTACAGAGGAGAAAACAATGTGCCTGAAAGCTCAAGAGTTCCCATAAGTCAGGTATGCATTTAATCACTAATCAGCTTTTTATCACTTTTTATTAAACTGCAGGAGAAACTTCATTCACCATCGGCACACTGCAAGACTGTCAAAACTTAAACACAACCATCAAACTGGAGATGTCGGTGTGTTGCTATGTGGTTTTTATGTCCTAAATTCATCTGCACGATGCAGGTGGTGCAGTTTTGGTCAGAGGTGCTGAGTGGTCCGCTGAACGCGGCGCTGCAGAACGAGCAGCACCCGACGCTGCAGGCGAGCGCCTGCGACACGCTGTCCTCCATTCTGCCCCAGGCCTTCGCTCAGCTGCCCGTAAGTTTCCCCCCCCCTCACTCAGCCTCTCGCCTGCGCGTGTCGGACGCTCATGCCGTCGCCGGTGCGATTCTTCGTTCAAGGACAAAACGCAGCTGATGTGCGTCACCGTGCTGCTGGGGCTGACCTACATGGAGAACTATCTGGTGAAGACTGCGGCCGTCAGGGCTTTGGGAATCTACATACTGTTCCCCTGTTTGAGAGAGGTCAGCACATTTCTGAGCTATTCTGAGTGCACTGAGCATTATTTCTGTCCGAAGTAAGAACTATTTGCTTTTCAGGATGTTATGTTTGTGGCGGATACAGCAAACGCCATCCTGGCTGCCCTTGATGATCGATCTACGAACGTCCGTGCCAAAGCTGCCTGGTCGCTTGGAAACCTAACAGATACACTCATTGTTAACATGTAAGATATAAAGAAAATAATCAATTGTGAGGAAAAAAGTAAGGTCAAACTTTACTATGTCGAGCATAAACATTTTCACATCAATTTTCATCAGGGAGTCCGTTGGCGTGGATTTCCAGGAAGAGTTGTCGGACATGCTGCTGCTGAAAATGTTGCAATCGGCCAACCGAGCATCAGCCGACAAAGACAGGGTGAGACCTAAATCCATACAGAAAATATTTTTTAAAATACTATACATGTTTTTTTTTTTCAATTTTCATATGCTCTTTTTGGAGGTGTCTGTTGGGAAATTCATATAGATGAATCTATCAGACTGGAATGCATCCTCTCCCACGCAGTTCATTTATATGTACGCTGGCTCCGTTCTGTCTTTCCTATCCTCCTGTATCCCAGGTCAAGTCCAATGCGGTGCGAGCTCTCGGGAACCTGCTTCACTTCCTGCGTGAGAGTCAGATGACGCGGTCGGCGTTTCAGCGCCCGCTGGAAGACGCCGTTCTCGCGCTGGTTAAAACCGTCCAATCAGAGGCCACCATGAAGGTCCGGTGGAACGCCTGCTATGCCTTAGGAAATGCTTTTGGAAATCCTGCGTTACCTCTTGGTAGGTGCTTGTTGGAGAAAGCTAACTTTTTTTTATTTTTATTATTATTTTTTTTTTTGTTACTAATAGAGTATAAAATGTGTGTTCAGTGTTGCTCTCTCATGACTCACTTCTTCCCATCAGACTCGGCTCCCTGGTCCCACGACGCATTCACTGCCCTCTGCAACGTCGTAACGTCCTGCAAGAACTTCAAAGTGCGGATCAAATCTGCCGCCGCCCTGGCCGTTCCCGCTCGCCGTGGCTGCTACGGAGACGCGGAGCGCTTCAGCCGCGTGTGGCGCTCGCTGGCCACGGCTCTCGAAAACAGCGAGGACACAAACGACTTCCTGGAGTACCGCTACAGCGCCAGCCTGCGACACACGCTCTCGAAAGCCCTCCTGCATCTGCTCAGCGTCAGCCAGCTGCAGGACATGCCCGCCCTGGCCGTGTCGCTCGCCAGCGAGGAGGGCAGCGGCATCAGAGAGCATCTGGTCAAGTACCTGAGGGCGGAGGAAGGAGGTGTCGAGGAGGCGGAGGGAGAGAAAGACGCAAAGGAGGAGAGTTTCCATCCCCAGCAGAGAGCTGGAGATCTCCTGCAGACTCTGAGCAGAGTGAAAGGCTTGAGGGCTGAAGGGGAGGAGGAGCGAAGTAAAGAAGTGGTCGTTCATTTCCTGGAGGATTTGCTCAAGACTTGTGAAGACACTTAAAAGCTTTTTGTTTTTGTAAACGACTGAAGCAAAACGGGACAAACAAACTGTATGGCACAAGTCTGATTAATAATTTCAGTCATGGTAACCTTCTTTCAGATAATGTCTACACAACTATCTGCGCACGACATTAGTCAGATTTTATTTATTCTGATCATGAATTGGCCAGAATCCAGTTCTTGTGTCCAAGTTGTCTTAAAACATGCTTCTTCTTTTTGTTTGTGTATTTTGTCACATTATTTAAAAGTCGAAGTCACACAAATGAGTGACTCTAACAGTTTTTGTTTTTGTCCATTTGATATTTTTACTAGAATTATATAAAGTGACAGTAAAAAACATGAAACCTTTTGAGTTTTCATTGTTCATTAATCAGCCTGAAAATGTTGATGATCATCAAAGTCATGACTCCAGACATATACTAAGAGCTTAACCTAACTCCATACCAATATTCCAAAATATGTCATTTAAACATTCCCGGTGCTGATAGACAAAATTAGGAGGAACACAAGCAGGAATAGACAACTGCTGTGAAGTGGGCTGGGTTTGAGCTCACACTAAATATAAGATGCTCATCTGACGTTGAATTGATGTGGCTGCAGCGTCTTAATTTGGGGCTGATTTGCACTTAAAATATTCTTACTATTTCAAATTAAACAATTTCATATCAATCAATTTGAGTTTAAAAGGGATCCTACAAATTCTCAGGGCAGCTGTCTGCCAGCTCACTGACTCAAATACGACTGACACTGAAGATCATTGACAAGTTTTCAAAACCACTTGTCAATGCCTCCAACCTGTGTACCTAAAGCAAAACATTACTATTATGAATACAACATGAAAGAGTTCATGCTTATCCCTGTTTTATATTTTATTTAACACAGTTTTGTTCCAGTTTAAACACATTCTGCAAGGAATCCATGTATCTGATTATGTATTTCAAGAAGTCTGGAGCAGAAAAATATTCCAGCAATCGTGAACAGTAAAAGCAGAATTATGTCTGACAACAGCTATCATCTTTATGTCAAGGTTCAGATCCTATCGTTACTGTACCATTCAGTCCATTGTGGAGCTCGAATAAATGTCCTTCTCACCAAGCACGAAAGCCTCTCTGACCAGTAAGAAAACCTGTGTGATGGAAATATTTTTGAAGTTGCATTTTTATCAAACTTTTAGACTATAATTCCAAGGACTAGATGCTAGTTGTTACAGAAGTCAGAAGATGGGTTTTTGTATTTCAAACTTATATTTGCTCTGTAGTGAAAATATCCTCCATTATTGTCACCCAGTTTTCATGTTCTGGGGCCTCCATCATGAACCAGTTTGTTTGTGATGACTTTCTTGGCTGCTGTCGAGAGAATCTTAAAGAAGAATTGATCTCAGATCCGAATGGTTCCTTTCAAGTGCTCCACATATATAAAGTAGCACGTTTTGGGTTCGTCCATAACCAAAATTTTCACAAAGGACTGATTGTTGTAGTCTCTTGGAAAGACTGTATTTTTGCACCTCGCAAAGTGTGTGGTATTGTCTCCAACAAAGCTGTTGAGCTTTTTTTTTTTTTTTTTTTTTTAAATATGGGCTGTAGTACATCATGTGATCTAACCTTGAGACTTTTGTTAAAAAAAACAAATACGATACAATTTACAAATGCAATTACAAATGACAAAAATAATCTTAAAGAAATTGTTTTTTTTTAATTCAACTTGATTTTTAATATTTTTGAGTTGTAAATTAAAATAACGTTTTTGCGACCCTCATTCAAAGCCGTAGTACTGAAGTTGAAATTATTTATTCAGGGTTGGTTTGTTTGTGTTTGTTTGTTCCACGCCCCGCCTGCAGGGGGCGGCGGAGCGCATCTCTGCGGCGGATGACCCGGATGTTGATCCGTGCTCGTGGCGTTCGCGCACCACGCGCTGAGAGAATGGACGCCTTCGAGTTGTTTCGGAAACTTGGGGCCGGAGCTAAATTTGATTTAAAGAGGTTCGGTCAAGACGCCGCTCGTTTCAAGGTAAACTTAGAAAACCTATTTATTTCTACACTGAGTCGAAATGTTTCTTTAAACCAGCTGAGCTTCTGTTTTGGCCAAATCTGAATGGTTCTTCTGTGAAAGTGTGCTGCCTTGTTTCTGAATGAACATGAGAGGAGAACTACTTGACAAACGACAACATTTTACCGGAGTGACACTTTGCTGTGACATACTGTATTATTTTTATTTTATTTTTTGTAGGTTTCTAAATCTCAGGTGAACGAGCCGTCCTCGGACTCTCTCTCTGCGATCGATTACTTTGGCACAAGTTCAGCGAATGGAGCCCAGAGCTGGACCCGAGCAGAGGAGGAGGAGGAGGAGGAGGAGGAGGAGGAGGAGGAGGAGGAAGATGGGGGCAGCGACAGTGGAGATTCTGCCACAGAAAGCAAGAGGAAGCGCAAAGGAGAGGAGAGAGACTCCAGGAAAAAGAAGAAAAAGATGAAAAGTGAGTCAGGAGGTGAAGGATGTGTGAAATGTTTGTAATACGGTTTATGTCACTGAAAGGCACAAGAATAAAGTCTGTCTAGGAAAACGTTACTCTTCTAATTCCAGTTTGATAGCAGTAAGGCAGCTGTCTTTCATGGCATCATCAGTCGTATCTCAGCTTGGGTTTCACTTTTGTGTTGTGTGTGCTGCCTTGGAAAAAAATCCCAGCCGGTTTTGGTTCAGATGCCATATGCCTTGTTGTAAACACATTGCTGTAATTTCAGCTAGATTCTCTAGAGAATGTTGAAGTACCTCTAGAAATGGAGAGATTCACTCCTTGTTCTTGTTCGACTGAAGCTGGCGTCGGACCAGCAAAGGAGACACCGGGAACTGGCATCACCTGGACCTCTGCACTCGACCAGAAAATACAGACCCAGCAAGGTGACGACAAAGACAAATCTTCACTTAAGAGGCTGAAGCATCTTCATCAAGAAAAGGTTTGTTCTCAGATGAAATTCATCACACAATTTGCATGTTGATTTTTGTTTTTTAGATTTTTACAAATGCAAATTTGACAGTTTGTCCCCTGAATCTTCTTGATGTAAAAATCTTCATGTATTTCTCTGATTTCAGGTGAATCGTATTCGTTCGAAACACCGAATAAATGTGCACGGCTGTGACATACCCGATCCAGTGTGCACGTTTGAGGAGCTGCAGTCTGAGTATCGCCTGAGCTCTCGTGTCGTCGAGAACCTCAGAGCAGCGGGACTCGACTCCCCCACGCCCATCCAGATGCAGGCCATCCCACTGATGATGCACGTGAGTGCAAGCAAACATGTTGGGGGTTTGTTAAATAGTACAAACAGGAAGGTTTTGTTTTGTAAGAACGTCACTTGACGTGTCTCCGTCCTCAGGGTCGGGAACTTCTGGCTTGTGCTCCCACTGGATCCGGAAAGACGTTGGCTTTCTGCCTCCCGCTGCTCGCACACTTGCAGCAGCCGGCTAACCTGGGCTTCAGAGCCGTTATCATCTCTCCAACCAGAGAGCTGGCGAGCCAGGTACACAGCACACACATTCACACTCTGTAGCAAGGTTAAAGTTCAGTGTTTGGGTCTTCTTCTTTGTTTTTAGTTGCTTATTCAGTTCAAAAATCAATTCAAGATTTGATTAAATATTTAATAATGCTAATAATACACCTCAGTTTCAGTCATTTCAGAAGAGGAGCAGACAAAGTCCTGCTCACAATTCCCAAATAGAGACTGTCAAAATGATGGAGTGAAAAACCGTAATGTTTTAAGTCTCCAAAAAAAATAGATTTATGAAAAAATACTTGATTTATGCAGATCGGCTTTACTCTGAGACGGTGAACTGCAAATGCAGTTGAGACAATATAACTCAAGTTTCCATTTGCATGTGAAACAGGAATCATTTGTTAGCCTCATCTCATCATTAACATTCCCCCCTCTCCCAATAAACGCAGAATGTTTAACTGTTATTCATCGTGTCCTGACTTCAGCCGCATGTTGCTTATAATTAGTGTTCAGTTAATTTAAAGATTGCTGTGAGCAGCTGGAGCCTTTTCTCCTTTTCCGCTGCGTTTTTGTTTCACGCTCTCTCGTCGTTTGGACAGTGTTTAATAGGTCCTGTGTTTCAGACCTACAGAGAGCTGCTCCGCCTGTCGGAGGGAGTCGGTTTCAGAGTTCACATCATTGACAAAGCTTCGCTGGCGGCCAAGAAATATGGACCAGATTCCAACAAAAAATATGGTAAAAAGTTAATTAAAAAAAAAACAAACAAAAAAAACAAATGTGATCTGATCACATTTTCTCCCCATTAACATCCCGTGTTTCTGTTCACAGATATTCTCGTCAGTACTCCAAACAGACTCGTCTTCCTCCTCAAGCAGGATCCTCCAGCTATTGACCTCAGCCGGTAGCACTTTGTTTCTCTCTGAATAATATTTAGCGACTCTTTACTTTTTGCTAAGTGTTTTGGAGCTAATGAAATCAAACTGAAGTCTTTCCGCCCTCTGTCTTGCTGTCTGAAACGAGCTGAGGTGAACTGTTTTCTGCCGTGCAGTGTGGAGTGGCTTGTCGTGGACGAGTCTGATAAGCTGTTCGAGGATGGTAAGACGGGCTTCAGGGAGCAGCTGGCCACCATTTTCCTGGCCTGCTCGAGTGCGAAAGTGCACAGGGCTTTCTTCAGCGCGACGTGCACTCCAGATGTGGAGCAGTGGTGCCGCCTGAATCTCGACAACCTGGTTTCTGTCAACATTGGACACCGGTAACGGGCGGCCAGGAGAAATGATTTAATCGGCACCTTTAATCTTCCTCGATTCACTTGAGTGGTTTTTTTTTTTTTTCCATCCACACAGAAACACGGCGGTGGAAACGGTGGAGCAGCAGCTGCTGTTCGTTGGGAATGAAAATGGGAAGCTTGTGGCCATGAGGGACATTATTAAAAAGGTGTGGTCACTTTGAAGAGCTCGGTACTCGCTGATTTTGTTTTGAAGATGTAGTAGAGTGACGTCCGCCTTGATGCTGTGTTTCAGGGTTTCCTGCCCCCCATGCTCGTGTTCGTTCAGTCTATAGAACGAGCGCGCGAGCTTTTCCACGAGTTGGTTTATGAAGGCATCAATGTAGACGTGATCCACGCAGACCGGACACAGCAGCAGGTGCTCCGACGGCGCAGCTCACGGACCTACTCACTCCTCTTCTGTGTCGGGACTGTATTTACCTTTCTCCTCCGTCCTCCGTCTCAGAGAGACAACGTGGTGAACAGTTTCCGCTCCGGGAACATCTGGGTGCTGATCTGCACGGCTCTGCTGGCCAGAGGAATCGACTTCAAAGGCGTGAACCTGGTGTTGAACTATGACTTCCCAACAAGTGCCGTGGAGTACATTCACCGAATCGGTGCGTCTGGATTATGGAGAAAGTTATATTAGGAATTACATTCTTTAAAACGACACAATACAGCCAAGGTGTTTGTATAACAGATCATTTAAAGTGTGTAGACTTTAACTGTAAGGAACAAAGGACTTGGCGATGTTGAGTATTGTATTCAGTCAAAACACTCCTTTAACCTCTCATGTATTCCTCATGTGTGTTTTGCTGACCTTCAGCTCTTTGATGCATCTCTCTTGTTTGTCAGGTCGCACTGGCAGAGCTGGACACCAGGGGAAGGCCATCACCTTCTTCACAGAGAACGACAAACCACTGCTGCGCAGGTAGAAACTCACTCGCCGTTTGGTCGATACAGTAGAATTCCTTCACACCATCTGAGGTCTTGAATATATCAGCTGAGGAGGGGATAGAAGTGAGCTGATGTTTCATGGTTAATGTGTAATTTTTGTACTATGAAACAAGGAACTTGCCTTTTTTCCAGTAAATCACAGACATGTTCCTCTGGAAGCCAAATTTTTACGAATGCTTCTGTTCATCCCTCATTCGAATTAATAAAATGTTCTTAAATTGAAGTCAGGGTGTTTTTCAAACACACCTTGTTGCTCAACATCTTGACCGAAGGTGTCTTCCTTCACTTTTTTCCCCCGCAGCATTGCAAATGTTATCAAACAAGCCGGTTGTCCTATACCTGAGTACATGATTGGCTTCAAGAAGATACACAGGTAAAATTAATTAATAATATAAATACCTTATTTATTTGACTTGTTAAAAGTTGCATTTTTGGTAATCATATTTTATTCCTGTGTAGCAAAGTGAAACGGAGACTTGAAAAGAAACCTCCCAAGAGAAGCACCATTTGCACAACTCCTCGCTTCTTAATGAAGAAGAAGAATAAAGGCAAAGCACAGAAAAAAACGCAGAAGCAGACGTCACACCCCGAGCAGAAAGAAGAAAACAAAGCACAAAAGGCAAACCAGCAGCAGAAGGTGAAAAAGAAGACAAAGGCTCAGGAGCCGAAGAAGAAACAAGCTGCAGAGAAACACAAAGTTGGTCAGAAGAAGAGGTCAAATTCTTCAGGAGCCACGTTCAAAAAGTAAGAAAGGTGTTAATAGAGAGACTAACTTGAAGCAAACCTCTCTTTGTCTCTTATGTGCCATAAAACTATAGCTCTTGTTTGATTTGTTTTTCACAGCTGATTTTCAACATCCAGTCCTGCTGATGCTTTGATTAAACTCAGATATTCAAAATGAATTCTGGTTACAACTCCATGGAAATGATTCTGATGTAACTTGTGTTTTCCAGGAAAACTGTGAAGAAGAAAAAGACAAAGACGGACTAAAAGACAGAGGAATGAACAGAGGCTGAATACAAGATATCTCAGTGATCTTTTTTCTTTTCATTTTCATACTTGCTTTGTATTTTCAGGCTGTAAAATAAAGAGTTTTATATGTAATGTTGTTCATTTGATATTTTTTCTTGAAACCCGCTCGCCTACATATCTTAAAGACTGTCATGTGTTTTTACATAATGCAGAACACTGTGTATCCACCTAAAAGTGTTCCATGAGATAGTTGTGATTTGATTCATGTGGGATTTACATAAAGAAAACTTAAATAAAATTAAATTTTAACTAATGTTTAATGGTAAATAATCAGCTCGAAAAGATGTCTGTAGTTGGAAAACACCAAAGATATATAGAAACACCAGCTGGCTCATATTGCTGTAATTAACGTAGTCACATTGCGGCCATCTTGGGGCAGGACTGCTCGCTCACTCCTCACATTAACGTCAATGGAGCATCAACTTTGACCTAACTATTGTTCGCTCAATTTTCAATCGATTTGATTTGTTAGAAATGTCAGACATGTAGATATTTCACTGCATGCTTACAAATAGTTATAACCATGAAGTTTGATATGAAAATTACATTAAGTGGATTGGTCACATCACTACACAGAGACACCAAACTTCTATTATCAATATTTAATATGTAAAATAGGCCAAAAATATATACATATTTACAAAAACATCCTAAACAGAGAAACAGATACAAAAAAAAACAATACAAAATAAAATTATATAATAAATAAAATACATAAAAATAAATCTTCAACTTTGTTTTTATTTTTGGTTTAAAAGGAACATCAGACCAAAGCCATACTTACTGGCCTTTACTGAACCTGAACCTCAAAGCAAGACAGACAAAACAAGACACAAAGAATCACCGGCGAAAGATGCCATCTCAGTCAAACCTCG